>NC_061866.1:2105250-2406000 GCF_907164915.1 Impatiens glandulifera
CATTAGGCATTTATTGTGATTATCAATTTCTAATTGAATTAATATTTTTGTCTACATTTGTAATTATACTCTTTATATCTATATTAATTATATTTATTTTCATACCAGAAATGTATAAGAACTTTTAATTTAAATTATCAAAATATTCATTTCTGTCTTCGATTAACAGTCCTCACAGTAATAATTCATGATCTGGACAAAGACAACCTAGCAAAGATAAAGTGAGCCAGTTACCATTTGTGTATTTCCAACATTAAATAGGTCATTTTGATCTTATATTATAAATACAAATTTACTTTCAAACTCCACATAATGAAATATATAATAGTTTCCTCAAAAAATAATTATCCTATCAAACTCGCAACTGAAAGAAAGAAAAATAATCATAACAAAATTCGGTACGCAAATAATATAAATTACCTCGCCTCAAAGTAGATACGGTTATGCAGCAGCTTTAACCTTACCCTTCTCTTTTCTCTTTTTTTTTTCTGTGAAAAGAATAAAGATCAATCTTCAGCCATTAATATTTACCGTGAGTTGGAGTTACTTTTAACCCGGTTTGTTCTGGTGAGCCCCTCAGGGAGTTTTCGTAAGAGAAACCTGCTTTTGTCTACCTACGAGCAATATGATTCTTGCTTTATCTTTCAGTAATTCTACTTTTCTTTGCTTTGTCATTTGATTAAACGACTTTTTAAATGAAATTGAACTTTTGTCTTTAGAAAATAAAGAAGGTCAAAGTGGAAGGGCAAACCTAAGGTGAAGAGCTACTCCGGATCTTTCTAGTTGGAGTTCTCATAGTCACCAGTTCCTCAGCTGTTGTAGGATGGACACCAACCGTATCATCAAAATCTGCTTTCGTCAATCCAGCTTTTATAGCCACTGCAAATCCCTGGATAAGAAAGAAAAACTCAATTCATAACACAAAAATTCTAGAAAAGTATACAAATAACAAAGTTAGTAAGTACAAAACCTGCACAATTTCGGCTGAATCATCTCCGCACATTTGTAATCCCAGAACCTTGTTGGTCTTGGCACACACAATAAGTTTCATGAAAACTCTATCTGGAAGTCCAGAAAGAGTAGCCTTTAATGGTCTGAAATTGGAGGTGAAGATATCAACGTCACCATATTCTTTCACAGCCTATTAATTTCAACGAACCATTAAAAACCAAAATCAATATGATGTTTGTAAATATTCGGATAGTCGAGAGGACACCTGTTCCTCTGAAATGCCAACTTGTCCAATGGGTGGCTGGGAAAAGACAGCAGATGGCACAGCCCTATACAATGTGTATAAATTGTGAAAATTTGAAGGAAAATATTGCAAATAATAATGCTATTGAGATTGATTGGGTAAAAAATATTACAAGCCTAATCTTCTTTATCGGTTTTAAACAAAACAAGAGAAAACAACTTCTACAATTAACAAAATAACCGTCACTATTCTAGAAGACATAACTGCTATGCTTCTAGATATATATCATCGATCTATGTATTTAGACCTTGCTTGATATGGGTTATTTGGGAAAATTAATCCACCATCCATCTAACAATATATTGTATTTCGGAAAAAGATAATTACTCCTCAATCACATCATTCGAATTATCAACCAAAATATCAAAGATACTCACTATTTAAAAGATTTTTTTTGTAGATTTATACCCCTAATGTCTTTTTACTCAAATAACTTATCTAGCGCAAAGGTTGGTTATTCAAATAACCCTAGATCAAACAAGGCCTTATATTCTACATAAATAATCAAGAAACTCCAAATCAATCATTGATCATATTAAAGCCTATTCAATTTTATTCTATCAAGGTATTATTAATCAATTAATACAAACAAAAGAAACACCTGTAATCAGGTTTTGTCGGTTCATTGGCAAAAATGGTCTTTGCTAGCGCCCCACCCTCCATCAAAGCAACTGGTGTCAAATTCAATCTATCTGTAACATCTCCAACAGCCCAAATTGATGGTACTGAGGTACAGGAGTATTCATCAACCTGATAGACAAATAATGAGTTAAAGTTGCCATAGACAATGGTTGAGCAGCAGAAGGCTTAGATAATAAGTACCTCTATTGCTCCATTCTTGCTCATTTTTACTCCTACAGCTTCAAGGCCTAAATTCTGCAATTCAACACATATAAATATATAATTTAGAGGTGCGGACTAAGAGCTTGTTTGATCTTGGTTTTTTGGGATTTTGTCCAAAAAACCTTGTTCGATAAAAAAAGTAGGTTATTTGGGTTTTCAATTGGTTTAATTACTAAAATTTCCTTTTGTATTTAAAATTTAATAAAATTAAAGTAAGGGTATTTTCGTTAATGAAATGAGTGATTTTATTGTTAAAATGATAGTGGTGTGATAGAGAGAAAAAACTAAAAAACTGAATAAAATCCACATCTCTAAATGCTACGTTTCCATCTCAATAATTAAGTACACATATAGGCAAATGAGAAATGTTTTCCGCCAGAAAGAAAAACTTCCCATGAACTTTTGCACGGCTCTCTGCACTTAAGGGATCTTGCAAAAGTCTAAGGCCTTGTAAGATAACACAACTAACTACTTAATCTAAATGATTAAGTGCTTATTTGAATTAAGTATTTAATACTTAAACACTTTAATTACTTAGATTCAGCTTAAATTAAGCTAAAAAATTAAGTTATAAAATCTGGCATAATTTGATAAACTATGAATCACTTAACTCGGTAATCTATAAAGAACATATAAAATACAACTTGAACCCTAAAAATTAATCAACTTGCATCATAAAATAGGTTTTAAAGTATTTGCCCTACATTAGTTCCACGTGGTATAAAATCAACTTACCTATCTAAGTCTATAAAATTTAGATATTTTCATTTGGTTTCCAGCATTTACTCTTCATATACTTAACTCATTTGTCACTCAAAATTAAGTATGCATAACTTAATTTTCAATTTTATCAAATAGCACACTAAGATAGTGGAAGAACACAAATGCCGGAAGACATGAGAGAAACCTTAGTGTTGGGTCTACGGCCCGTTGCAAACATGACATGAGAGAAACCTTCAATTGTTCCTTTATTGGTCTTTAATGACAAAGAGCCATCAGCCAATTTCTGGATAGCCTGAGGTGTCTCTTCTGGATGGAATTCAATCCCTTTAATTGCCATTTGCTCTGTAACAAAATCTCTAATCTGCAGTAGTTAAAGCATTAACCTTTAACCGTATGTACATTTATGCTGATAAACATCAAACAGAAGTCCTACAGTCCTTAAGAGAGTTCGTAATCACCTCTTCATCGAATCCTCTCAAAACCTTCTTTTGCCTTATGAATGCATGGACTTCACTTTTCAAACCATTGAAGATGCCAGCAAACTCGAGCGCAATGTAGCCTCCTCCAATTATTGCAATTTTCTTTGGTCTTGACGGTAAATCAAGAGCCTTATCAGAATCTATAGCATATTCGCTGCCAGGAATATCAGGGATACTAGGGCGTCCTCCAACTGCAATTAATATGTGCTTTGCAGTGTAAAGCTTCCCATCCACATCAACAGTGTGTGGATCCACAATCTATATGGAGACAGAACAAAGTGCATTAGGTATAAACTTAAGCTTAAGCCAAATCAGATCATAAGTTTTGCAACAGTATCTGACCTTTCCTCGACCTTCTAATAAGGTGACTCCAGCATTATTCAAAATATTTTTGTAGATGCCTGTAAGGCGATTAAGCTCAGCATCCTTATTAGCCATCAAGGTGCTCCAGTCATGCTCGGGTTCTGCTCCATATTTCCATCCAAAACCACCACTCTCTTCAAACTCATGTGAATACTTGGATGCATACACTAGTAATTTCTTGGGAACACATCCACGAAGAACACACCTTCATTTAATACACCGAAAATCTTTCACCTTAGACTTAAACAACCAATTCGGATTTCTAGCAACTTGCAAGCATAATAATATAGAAGAACATAAGAGAATCAAGCCAGTTATTCCAATTGCTTCAAAACTATACTTAATTGCAGTGCAAATATGCTAATAACAATGATCCAATCAATGTTTTCTATCAACAATTAATTTTTAGACTGATTGTATAACATATGAAATTGAAAGGACTTACGTTCCACCTACTCCTCCAGTAGTATCCGAAGATATGTTGGAGAATGGAAGTTCGCAAACGGCAACTGAAGCGCCGAAATTAGAGGCGAAACGAGCAGCTCTGACGCCGCCGCTTCCTGCGCCGATAGTGAAGAGATCAAAGTCGTATTTACGAGACTCTGTTCCGTTGTCTAGCTCAGCTCGTACGGAGAAAAGACGAGGATGAGAGGAATAAGGACGGCGAGGAGATAGAAGCTGAGGAAAAGAATTAAGAGGGAGAAAAGGAGAGGAGAGAGACACCACCACCGGTAGCTTGTTGCGAAGGTTGTGGAAGGTCGAGGAAGAAGAGAAGATAGACAGCTTCGGCGCAGTTACAGAGGTCGCCATTACTGTAAGCTTAGCTTCTCTTGTGAACCCTTGCCGTTCTGTTCTGCCCGCCGGCGCCGCAGACGGAAAGGAACCTGGAAGCTCTTTTATCCTTCTTCTCAAATTTCGCTTATCTCACTATGGATTGCAGAAATGCGAAAAAAGGACTGTCAAAATCGAGTTTATTAAAACTAATTAATAATCATTTAGTTTCTCGTTTATTCCGGACCTTGATTTAATTAATTTGTATATTCTTTAATTAGATATAACAAAATATAAAATAATATCTACAAAATTAGTAAGATTGATATTAAGTGCGGAGGTTTGGATAGAAGTTGCAAGTTAGGTTAAATTGAGTTGATGACCTGTATCTCGATTACTTTTTATGAACTATTTGATCCGAAAAAACCGTAAGACGTTTAGTGATCGCGGTCGAACAATGCATTTATTATTGCACAATATTATTATTATGACGATATTAAAGATTTTTTCTAGAAAATCGGTGGAAACGATCGGTGAACTCATTGATCTTTTAAGGATCTTCGAGCTTTTCTTGATCACCTTTTGAGATTTTTAGGTTTTTTTAATGTTATATTTTATGTTTCTTCGTTGATAAGCATTTTTTGTTTATGTTTTTATTATTGCTCTTAAATAGTTAATCTCGTTGTTGTGTATATGTGTTTGGTGACAAAGTGAACACTTGTGTTTTATATTATTTTTGTCGTTAGGTTTAAACAACTATCATTTATATCATTTATACTAGGGCTGCAAATGAGTCAAGCTACTCATGAGCCACTCGTGAGCCGCTCGGTCAAAGCTCGGCATGAGCTTGACTTTGACCGAGCTCGAGCCGAGCTCGAGCCGGCTCGTTTAAAATTCGAGTCGAGCTTTTTCGAGCAAGTATATAATATATAATATTTTTTATTTAATATTAAAACTCAAATAATATATTTTTTTTTCATCTATTTCTCTTAAAAACCCATAAAGGCCCACAATCTATAAGTAAAACCCTAATTTCTAACATATTTATTATCTACGACTCTTCATCTAACCTAATCTTCTTATCTAATCGTTAATCTTTCATTCTCATCTATCCTAATCTTTTTCATCTAATAGTCTCTTTTTCATTTTTCCTTTTAATTTTCTTCTTCTAATCAACTCTTCTTTCATTCTTCCTTCATTTTCTCTTCCATCTTCACCATTTCTTTCTCTCACTCTTCACTTCTTTCATTCTTCCTTCTAATCCTTTTCATCTAATCTCTTATTCTTTCATTATTCCTTCATTTTCTCTTCCATCTTCACCATTTCTTTCTCTCACTCTTCACCGTTCTTTCACTCTTAATCTTTCTTCATTCATTCTTCACCATTTCTTTAGCTCTTAATCTCTTATTTTTTAGTCTTCACATATTTTTCACTCTTCATCTATTCATTTTCTCATTCAGAAGAGGGAAGAGGTAATTAAATTTATTTTCGATAACTATTGTTTTTGCTTTTTATTTAACTTTGATTTTTTATTAAAAGAAATTTATGCTTATATATCTTTTTTTTCTTTCATGTATTAGTTTTTTCCATGTATTTAGGATAAACTTAGACTTCGATTATTCTATCCATAAGGATGAATATATAGAATAACACTTATTTTTTATAAAAAATAAAAAAAAAAACTGGTTATAAAAAAAAAGACAGAAAATAAAAAAAAAATAATAAATTATATATAATAAAAGTATATTATATATAATATTGAAAGAGATAAAAAAGAGTTAATATATTATATATAATAAAAATAATATTAAGATATAATAATTAGTTTAGTATAAAAAAATAAAAAATGGTGAATATTTTATTTATAATAAAAGTATATTATACTTTATATTTTATATTGAAAAGAGATAAAAAAAAGTAAATATATTATATATAATAAAAATAAATATTATGATATAATAATTAGTATATTATAATATATAATTATTTACGGATAAAAATAGTTAATATATATTTATGCTTATATATTCTTTTATTACTTATTTAATTAATTTTTCATTTTTTCAAAAGAAGAAGACATATCAAGAAATTTTGTTACCGGTATCTACCTCTTAAAGTAAGTTAAATTTTAGTTATTTGTTTTAATATTTATTTTTTATATTAATTATTTTTAAGATTAAACATTTCATATTATTGAATGCAGATATCATATTATTGAATGCACGTAGTTGTATGTGTGATATGATTGAAGAACATGAGTTAAAAAAATTAATATATTGAATGTTCAAATAATTTTTATAATTTTGTACTTTAAGTTTTGAATTTTATGTTTTAGAATTTTGATTAGTAACGGTGATTTAATGTTTTAGATTATTATATTTTAGAATTTTCAATAGTTATGATTATTTCATATTTTAATTTTGAAATATCATGTTTTAAATTATTAATATGTATGAAAGTTTGATATTTTAATTTTAAATAATTAGAGTTATATCATATTTTTATCTTTTTTTTTTTTTTTGGTGGACTAGCATAGATCCACCATTGCCCTAAAGGATATGCAATTTGGGGAATTAAACAAACTGATGATAACTTCATATTTAAGAATAACATGAATTATGTATCCTACATTAATAATCTTTATTCTCTTTTGGACATAATATATGAGTGTTCAGATAAAATTATAATATTTGTTGATCAAAAGAAAATAAATAAGTACTTCAATCTAATAAAGAAAATATAATGAAAAAAGAAACCAAGCATACATACAAAAATAAAACAACTAACTTTTCTCTAGTATAAAAGATCAAATTTCTCAGAGTTTATAATATAAAATAGATATTTTTACACTTCAAACTGTATTAACTTTCTAAAATTAATAAATATATATATATATATATATATATATATATATATATATATATAATATCCTTTACTTATCAATCACCTAAAAATCGATATATTTCATCAATATAATTAAATAAAAATTAATTATTGAATTAACCTAAAAATCAAGATTTATCATGTTACCCTACCTAAATCCAAACTTCTCATTAACTCAATAAAAGACCACCACTACAATCATAAAAAAAAATCCAGTAATTATTGTGTTAACCTAAAAATATAGATTTATCATGTTAGCAATCAAACTTCTCAAACTACATTAATAACTCCTGCATTACCAATCTAAGTTATACTCCATAAACTTCAAATCTAATCATGATCCATTCATAATCTAAAAGTAAGTTTAAGTTTAGATTTGTCAATCTTTAAGTTCCTTTTTTCTCACCAATCAACATATTTTTAATTTCACTCTTCCTAGAGAGAAGAATTAAAAAAAAAAAAAACTAGAAAATTATTAACCAAGAAGAGCACACATACACAATTGATTATGGAGGATCGAGTGCCATTCATTACATAATAATAGTAGCATTAATAATAGTTACAAATTATAAAACATGAATCTAGAGAGACAATCCAGATTCCTCATCATCATCAATGGTTCCTGAGTAAACAGTATACAGTGCCCAGATCAAACCAAACACCCCCAAAAGTATCCAACCTAGTAAATTGTTACTCAGACCAAATGGAAGACCAATCCCCTCGGTGCTCATCCTCTCGTCCACCAGAGCCATGGCTGGGCTAGACAACGCCGCCGCACTTGCTGCCGCCATCAAAGCCGCCCCTTTTCCCATCGTGGTTAAACCCTTAATTTCCTCCTCTCCCTTCTCTTGATCTATCGAACACCTCACTTTCCCAACCTTACTTATCTTTGACATTGCCGGCAATCCTATACAAATTAACCCAATTTTCAAATCCTACAAATTAACCCAATTTTCAAATCCTACAAATGAACCCAATTTTCTAAAAAAATTTTTATCCCAGCCCGAGTCCTCGGTTCTAGCCCGTGGACCGACGAGTTACATTTGCCTTGATTAATTGGTTAATTGTGTTTACGGACTATAAGTTTAACATGCGGGTATTAGTCGTATTCAGAACTAGAAAAAAAAACCCAATTTTCAATCCTACAAATTAACCCAATTTCCAATCTACATCCTTTATCAATATATTTAATTTTGAAATGAAAAATGGATGATCTTAGTTAAATTTTTAAAAATAAGGGTCATCTATCAAAACTCATAACAAAAACAGAGAAATATTAATTATTTGAAAAGTACCCAATATTGCGGAAGGTTGAAGAGATGGCGATCTCTTCTGCAGAAGAGCTGTTGCAGTAACAGATGAAGCGCCGGCGAAGGAAGCCATTATTGAACCCAATAGATTAAGATTGAAGAAAGTAGTGTTTTATTTGATATTTGTTGTACATAATAATAAAAGAGAGAATCTAGAAAAACACAAGAACAATTACAATATGTCGTAAGTTCACCACACAACATGGATAGAAGAATCGTTTCCTCATCCTTAATTAACCAATGGATTGTCTCCACGTGTCACGACATCCCACTATGGACACTATTTTCATTTAATCAAAACCCTAGGGTCTGTTTGGTATAACAAAGGCAAAAGGATATGCCAAAGTGTTTTTAAAAGAACGGGCAGCCGGGCACCCAACTTTTCCTTTTTCTTTTGCTCGATGTAAAAAGTTTGTTTTGATGTGCTTTATGAAAATACGAGCAAACTTTAATCTTATTCTCTGTCATTTGGACATAATTTATCTTTACTCTGTTTTCAAGGAGAATAAAAAGTGACTAGCTACAAATTTATGACCGTTTATAAGTATCCTATTTTTGATTGGGATGTCCAAGAGCATAATTAACCACCATCTTATTTTTTATTAGGGACATAATTATAATTTTTATAAATTCTCAAGTTGATAGGTGCATTCCATAGATTTGTTCGATGCTTTATATGAACTAAATGAGTATTTATTAAAAGAATCGTGATTAGTGCATGGTTTTACATGACACTAGATATGATCGAAGAACTTTTTAACAATGATGTGTAAGAAGATAGTAGATTATATTGAACGGAAATAAATAAATATTATTCGATTGAAGAACATAAAAAAAATTAAGGGTAAGTCTAAGTCCTTGATTTTGATTTTTTTTAAATCTTAATATATTCCAACATCATTTAATATATTTTTTTTTATCTATGACTCAATTTATTAATTAAAAATTAATAAAAAAATATCATATTAATGAATATAATGATTTGAATAATCTAGAGACATGAAATCAAAATGGTTGCGAAAGAAAACAATACGAGTGATGAGAATTCTTGAAATAAAAATTAGTCATTCTAATATTGATAAGGTTGACGTGTGATGTTTTTTATGGGTACGATTCGTGTATTTTTTAAGGAACGAGAAATTCGTTAATGTGGAGATTATTGAATTTGTAATTTATTCATCACATCTCAATAAGTGCGGTATTCACTTAAGGAAGAGATTGTTGAGTTTGAGCTCATATTTTATTAAAGTTTATACATTGTAATGGACTTTTAGTCTTTATTGGGCTTAGGAGTAATATAATCTTTTTGGTTTTGATGTACTTCTATAATAGAGACATTATAACATATGGTTACTTGGACTATTATTCCATGAAAAATATGTAGAATGAACGACTCCTTGAGGATTTAGGCATTTGTTGGTCGAACCTCGTTATATCTTGTGTTTTTTATTATTCTTTACCCCATTTTATTTTTATATATATTATTTTATCGTGTGTTTAGATTAGATTCTTATCTCAACAAGTGGTATCAAATCATATTTTGAGAATATTTAACACAATCTATTTATGAAGATATGACAGAAACCCTAAAAATTATTGAATAAATTGTTACAAATTTGTGTTTTTGTTGAAAATTGTTGGTTGTTTGAGAAAACAATATTGGTTGTAGAATAATTAGCCGTTGTGAAGATTTGAGTTGAAATCTTTAGTTGTTAAGGAGATGTCAAAAGATCGTTAAAATATTTTTTAGTTTTTGGTGATGATGTCTTAAGAAGAAGAGAGAATAAGACAATGAGTATTTTGTTTTTCTCGAATGCGTCAATGGGTGTAGGTGACGAAAAGTCATCGTGTTTTTCTCGAATGCGTCAATGGGTGTAGGTGACGAAAAGTCGTCAATGGGTGTAGGTGACGAAAAGTCGTCGTGTAGGCAGACACTAGAATGAAAAAGATGATGTATATTATTTTGACATATTTTAGTTTGAGACATATGCTCTATTAAAATATCAAAAATGAATAATATATATATTATAATATAATATAATATAGAGAGAGAATGAGCCAATAATATTTGAATCGGTCGACAACTAAGATTTTTTTAACTAAGATATTTTCAACTAAGATTTTTTTTTTTAAATCTCGTTTGATTTCATAAAATAGGTTTAAGGCCTATTTGATTCCAATTTTCACAAGTAAAGCCTTGTTTGATTTTAATCAAGTTTTTAAAACTTCATTTGCTTTGATCTTGGATTTGTATTGAGGCTTGTTTGACTTGAATTTCTCAAAGATTGAAATTTGTGATTTATCGTTAAGAGATTTGATATTCGTTAATATAGAGATTGAAAATTGGAGTTGAAAAAAGGTGGAGTGCTTATT
The DNA here is from genome assembly GCF_907164915.1 of Impatiens glandulifera. NCBI lineage: Eukaryota > Viridiplantae > Streptophyta > Magnoliopsida > Ericales > Balsaminaceae > Impatiens > Impatiens glandulifera. Next base: position 2,116,251 of record NC_061866.1, read on the forward strand.
CGATGTTGCAGATTATGGAAGACAGTTGATGCAAACATGTAAATGATTTTCTAATTAAAGCGCGTGGCTTTAAGGTTTGTTTGCATGAGTGTGATTTTTGATATATGTGTATAAGGTCTAAATTTGGATTTGCATTAAAACTTGTGAGTAGTTTTGTTTGGCAATCTCTAGTAAGTGTTGGTGCAAAATTGTTAAGTGGGTGTTGATGCCTCAAAGGTTCTACCAAGAATGATAATTTCTAAGGTATGAGTTGAGGATACACTAATTTTATCATGATTTGTTAGATTCTTTCTATGCATGATTTGGCTAGAGAATATAGAGAACAAACGATATTATTTCATGCTTATAGAAAATTAGTTTGCGGTTTTTTATAATCGATTGTTGTATTGGCATACATGAGTGACATTATTTGAAGCTCTTATTGATATACTCTTAGATATAGTCAAAAGTAGAAAAAAAAACTCACAATGTTGAGAACTTTGACTTGAAGAAATTTTTAGCTAAAATGAGTTTAGAGAGATTTTCTTTGGAAAATGGTTATTGAAGAAATATATTGCAAGAGCTAATCAAGATGAAGATTATGGTGAGATTATGTGCTTTACACTTGACAAAAACATGATCGAGTATGAAAAGTTTTTATCAAAAAAGTGTTTACCGTGTCGACATGTTGTTAGAGCAATCCTTCAGGCCAAATTGCAAGATTGCATCGAGTTGGCGGGTGATTAAGGATTGACACAACTCTAGCTAATACACAATATTAATGAAAAACTAGGAAGAGGAAGACTAGTGAAATACACTTATAAGTTGATGTGGAGCCATCTTCAAAGCAACTCTCAAACGAACTAAGAATAAATCATTTCATGATCTTCTAATGTGTGAAGATAAATAAAACCTTGAATAATATTCCTAGTCATAAAAAAAAGACTAGATAGGAGACTCGGTTTATTCAAAGGTGATGATTTTGTTACTTCTTTTGTTCTATCTTAATTGTTTATGCATTGTGGATTATAGTTTAAATAAATGAGATGATTGATTTATCATTTTATCGAGGAGAGGATTGAGACCTTAAATGAGAATCTTAGTCATGAAAAAGGCTAGATGAGAGGTTCGATCAATTCAAATGGAAGGATATTCACGATTTCTTTCGGAGAAACTATAGATGATCATTTGAAGCATTGATGAAGACAATTGAAGAGAGATAGTGAATCTTGAAAGGATATTGTTGAATTGCTATTCGTTTTTTGATTCAAAAAACTAGCAAATTGCAAGTTAATTTGTTCAAGGAGAAATATGAGGTTCAAGTTGGTTGAGTATGCAATGTTTAAACCAAGATAAGTGATAAATATTTTGTTAGATATTGAGTTTAAGAAAAGAGATGTCGAGATAACCTAATTTATTTGTTATGAAGTATTCAATAAAAGTTCTTCTTGGGTCTTCTCTCTTTTGATCGATATCTTATTTTGAGGAAGTAGACGATGAAATTTCGTTTTGGTGTCCTTTGTTTTTCAATAGATATCTAGTTTTGAAAAAAAAATAGACGACGGAAGTTCTTCTTGAGTCTATTCGGTGTTTTAGTTTCAGTCAATTGTTGGACTTGAAAAATAAGGCACTCAGTTTGTGGCAAACCCGGTAAAGATTATTTTGACATAATAAATAATTTTTAATTCTTGTTTATGCATATGTCAACAAGTATGAACAAAGATTGGGAAGAGTTATTGAGTGTCTCTCGTCGTTAAAATATCGTGGTTACCCAAATTTACTTGGTGTTATAAACTCTATGATTTTATCTTCTTAGGGTTTTTGAGTGGAAGTGAGGTATAATAACTTATCTCGTGAATGACTCGAACAGTGAAGATTAATTTGTGACTCATAATCTTTTAATGGTGCGATATACGTGATGGTGGAGATTGTTATTTTCTAAATTTCTCGAATAAGTGACAGGATATCAAGAATTTGCTATTGCTAATTCTAGGTGAACAAAATTATATGCTAATATTTTCAGATGCTTATTCGGTGCCATTATCTACCACCTTTGGGTTGAAAGGAATGCAAAAATTTTTACCCGAGTTCGTAGGACGATGGATTAAACTTGGAATGATATTTTCATGGACAAAAACTCTCTTGCTTGTACGTGGAGGCAGATTCTTACAAATGAACAAAATTGAATTCTTAACCAAAATTAGAACATTCATTTTGGTGAAGTCACTAGTGTGACTCTCTTCAAGGCACTCTAACTTAGATTAACTTTTGTTTATCCTTGGATTTTCTTGATTATTTCTCTTTGTATTTGATTTTTTTTTGTTTTTTTTAATCAAGACAAATGGTATATTTTGCCTTGAAAACTGATGTTTGTTTTCCTTTTTGTATTTTAAATTAAATGACTTTAAGTCAAGAAAAATTATTAAAAAAATTATCTTTATATATTAATAAACTTTAAAATATATACTTTTTAAATTTTCACTATATAATCCTACATTGAATAAGCTACTGTTAAAATTTTACAGTATTTTAAAAATAATTAAATTATTTAGAAAGAAAAAAATAAATTTTTTTTATTAAAGAAAAAATTATTAGTTGTTTATTGTTTCTATATTTTTACTTGAACTTTTATTAAATAAAAAAAATATTATATACTTAAAATAATAACGTGACAATAATAATTTATTTATTAGTAAGTATATATAACCGCAAATACACTTAACCATGCGTAAAATTTGTTGTCTAACGAGCTTAAACACAGTATCTTAGGGTTATTATTGTCGCTAGGCTAGAAGAGAGAATTTATCTGCCTTATTTTCATATATAAGAATGAGTAATTTTAATATTATTAGAAAAAAGTGAATTTCTTTTGTATGATATTATATTTGATTGACCTGAAAAAAGTTTTGATATAAAACCATTTATAAAGTATTAAAAAACTGAAAAAATGTTTAAATAATTTTTTTTTTTTTTTTGTGAATAAAAAAAGTAAAAAAAAGAAGAAGAATAAGTAGTGATCCTTTCAAGAGAAAAAATACAATGCAACGGCTCCTTACTTTTCTTGTGAGTTGTGAGATCAGACGGTGGTGGCCTCAATCAACACTTTTGAAAGTTGCACCATTGAAAGTTGAAACTGATCAAAATCACAACTTGGAAAAAGAAAATTAATCAATCTATCAAAAGTATAAAAAATTTAAAATCCACTTTTTTTTTTTCCTTTTGATAAAATTATTTTTTATAATTTTAAATAAGGAGTATAAAATTTAATTGATATTGAAATTTTAAACATTTATAATCTTAATATGATCCATTTAAACAAAATAAAATTTCAATATAAAAAAAAAACTATTATAAAAAATTTATTGGTGACTACAAGAGCTTGTTCCATATAAGTTTTTGTAGATTTTACTCAAAAACTCAACTATCAAATTTTTTTTCTAAAATCAAATTTATTTTAAAAAATATCAATTTTTATCAAAAAAAAAAAAAAAAAAAAAAAGAACATAAGTAATTATTTAAAAGACAATCTAGTGTAGTTAGATAATGTTAATTAACTAAATTGAATATAATAAGTGGGTGAAGCAAAACTACTGTCTCTAGATGGCGAAATCAGAAACCTTCCGGTGAAATAGAAACAAACATCTATCTCGACCTTTTTGACCATTCCCTTCTTAGAGAGCGATCACTCAACAATGAACACTAACTTCAAGCCGTCGAGAATGAGTACCTCTCCCTCACGAGAATCAAACATGTGTCTTAACATAAAAAGACAATATCCTAACAACTTCATATGAATGGTACGAAGAGTTAAAAAAAGACATTTTTTGATTCAAACCATTATATGTACATCGAGAAATTGTATAAATTCCTCACCGGAAGGAAAAGACTTTCTAAACTCACACAAGTGAACGAGTCATATACAAAAGAGAGGAATGAAATAGCTCGTCATATTGACTATAAAATCAAGTAAATTGAACGAAATAATCAAATTGTAATAGAATTGTTTTTATTAAATATTTTGAAATACAATGAATATAAGAAGAAAATACTTAAAAAAAAAAATTAAGAATAGATAAAGTTACAAATTTTATTTCATCTCTTTTCATATATATATATATATTTTGTAAGAACTTATAAAAAAAATATTAAAGGAAGGAGTCAAGTTGAGGTCTATATCTTATAAATTAGACCACTTTAAAGCTTTATTTTGATATAAATTTATACTAAAATATTTGTAAGCAAAATTTATTTGATAAAAAAATAATTTAACATCTTTATTTCTATAATCTCATTATTCTATTTGAAAAATAAATTAATAAAAAAATAAAGGCATTCTTAAAAAAAAATATTATTAGATTATAATAATTATTATAAAGATTTTTAAAATTTGTTAAAGTAAAATATATAATAATTTTATATTCAGTATAAAATTTCTTATGAAAAAGACAATAATTTAGTATCTTCCTACTTAATTTTTTTTTATGACAATTTTTTGCATATTGTTTTTTATTTTTTGCCAGTTAAAAATTGGCATACCAGTCCAGTTTCACAATATACGAGATTTAATATATAAAGAAGCCCTAATATTTTTTTTTTAAAAACAAAAGAATAACACAATTTTTGCACAAATAGGAATTCTTAAAAATACACTAAACGTAAACAAATTAAAGTGATAAAAAAGTGGGTCAAAAGAGATGAAGAAATAATTATTTAATCTAAAGAAAGACAAATCTTCCTCAATGAAGATAAAGATAAAGCTTAAAAAAGCTTGATTGATCTTCTGTTAAAAGTTCCTAATTATCATTATAACCATCAATTCAATTAATTTATTAATTATAAAACTAAAATACCCTCATTTTACTTTTTCAAATTTCAAATTTAAAAAAAAAAAATCATAATTTATTGTAAGCAAATCTCAAATAATCTTTCATTATTTCTGATGTCAATCAAGTTTACATACATCAGCATAAGAATAGTGGGTTAAGATGAAGTGACCTAATGTGTAACTTTATTCTCTTTGTATTTCCATTCACATTTATGTAGATCCTCCATTGTTGAAATGGATGGAATTATTATATTTAAATGAATAAAATATATAAATAATAAAACACTAATGAAATAATACAAAATCTCTCATGATGCCATGAATATTTAAAAACATCACCACTAATAAAAATCCATAATTCTAAAGAAAAAAAAAACATCTTTACCTTAACTAAGTGCCCTCATTGTCATCGGGCATAAGAAACTTCTACTCATCATTTTATTTTTTAAAATAAATTTTCAGAAGATATGCATTTTGCATTAAGGCATGCGTGCACTTAGACGTTACTAACTCGTTTGATGCGATTTTTTTATTATAAAAAATTTAACTATTCAATTATATTTCTATTCTAGTATAAATCACTTAATTGATTAATTAAATAATTAAATAATTTTATTTTTATAAAATTTTAATTTTAAATATCAAAAATATTATAATATTTTAAAGAATTAAAAAACTCCTATAACATATTTTTTATTTGCTCCACCCATAGTTTTTTTAAAATTGAGACTGAATGCTGCAATTTGGTCAATTTCAACCATAAATATTCACCATATCCTATTTTTAATTAATTAATTAACTTTTTTTTGAGAGGATAGGAATGCATCTCACTCCTTTTTATTACTTAAATTTGACTGAATTTTATATTTTATTAGGTGTGTTTGTTTAAATAGATAAAAATTTTGTTGTTACTAATTTTTTTAATCAGAATAATATTTTTTTTTTTAGTATTTGGTGTATAGTTTGTTATTCTTACTCTCCGCTTGTGCCGATGATTATTTCTCGAGTGCGAAACGTTTTTTAGTAACAAATTAAGCAAAAAAAATTAAATCTAAAGTTGTTTTTCTTATATTCAATAAAAAAAATTAAAATCGATCTTATAAAAATCATTTCTTAACCATATATATATAAATGGTTAGTCATAAACTCATCAATCATGCACTAAAGACAATTTTTTTCTTCATAATATTTAAAGATTATTTCAATATCATTTCATTAGTTCTTGTTCTACTATACTTCACAATCTATGATTATAAAATTCAAATGAGTCCATTTTTAAAATTATTTGTTTATTAGATTTGTAATATTTGAAACTAACTCGACCATAATAATTATAATATTTACTTTTAATTTGAGATGTTTTAAATAAAAATCAAATTCATTTTAATATTGCTTTTTTTTTTATTAGCGAGGTATTTGGCGAATCTAGTAGTTTAGATATAGTAAATAAAGCACATTTATGAAAACTGATATATATAATTAATAAGTCTCATCCAGCTTGAGATTGACGAAATGAAAATTGCTTTAATTAATGTATCTTCGGACAAAGCTGAAACAGGAAATTAGGAATAAAGAGATAAAAGTGTATTATTATAACAACCAAGGTCCAACATGGGTCCCACGTTGAAATCTGCGACAGAGATGGCAGTTTCGCTTCAATGGCTTTTTTTTTTCTTTTCTTTTTCTTAAAACCGTCTCTCTCTCTCTCTCTCTCTCTCTCTCCTCGTCCCAAATTTCTCGCTAATCTCTCTCCATTAATACTATATTCAAAGAGGATTTGCAGTCTTTCTCTGTTGTTCTCTTTGGCGTGTGTGATTATCACCAGCGGAGAACGAAAGAAACTCAGAGTCTTTCACGTTTTTCAATCAGGCACTTTTGATCGAAACAATCTAGGGTTTCGACTCTCCGTTTCTAACCAGGTCTGTTACTTATTGTATTCTTACCTCTCCCAGGCGATTCTTTCGAATGATTACTTCTTTTCAGTCGACGATGCTTCTTTTTAACTCTCAATCTGTTTGTATCTGAGTTTTTTTTGAATACCCATATCTTGGAATGGATTGGATTTGGTTAAATCGGTGCTAGACTGCTTTTTTACTGTATAAATGTGAGTGGGTGGTTACGATTTCTACATCTGCTTTGTGGGTTTATGACTAGATGCTCGCAGTCTGTTCAATGGAGATTTTGATTTTGATTTTGGTCGCTTTAGTTTCCCAGAACTAGGGTTTCCCCTATTTTTCTACTGTGTAAAAAAGTGAGACAAATGGAGATGGTTGAAGAAGCCAACAGGGCTGCTGTAGAATGTAGCCATAGACTGTTTAGCATGTTGTCTCAAAACCAGGATCAGATGAATCTAGCTGCAGAGACGGGTGAAGTTGTGTCTAGGTTCAAGAAAGTTGTATCTCTTCTTAATACTGGTTTAGGTCATGCTCGAGTGAGAAGACCTAGAAGAACTCCATCAGCATTTCCCAAAAACGTTCTTTTGGAATCCCCAAACAATCTCAGTATCGAGGATCATTCGAAGTCTATTCAGTTTCTCCCTGCTAATAACGTTAAAACGTCTCTAACACTTGCGATCCCGTCTTTGGAGATTGAGAAGAACTCGATTGAATTGGCTCGTCCCACTCCGAAAACAAGCTACAGCGGTCTAATCCATCAACAGCTTAAGAATCGGGCAACTGACATGATATATCAGAGAAGCAATAGTGGTGGATTGAGTCTGAATTTCGATAGCTCTATCTGCACACCTACTATGTCATCTACAAGGTCTTTTATCTCTTCGTTGAGTATTGATGGAAGTGTTGCGAATTTGGGTGGGAATTCTTTCCATCTAATTGGTGCGGCTGGATCTTCTGATCAGAATTCGAATCAGCTTCATAAACGAAAGTGCTCAGCTGGAAAGGGTGATGACGGGAGTGTGAAATGTGGTGGAACTGGAAGTAGATGCCATTGCTCAAAGAAAAGGTCAGTTTTCTATATTTTTCCCCTGTTATCATTATTTGTATTATGTCTGAAATGATTTTAACGTTAAATTTTTACAGGAAACATAGGATCAAGAGATCAATTAAGGTTCCTGCTATTAGTAACAAGCTTGCGGATATCCCTCCTGATGATTATTCATGGAGGAAGTATGGGCAGAAACCCATTAAGGGTTCTCCACACCCTAGGTACGATCACTACAATCTTAATCCAAACTAATATAAATTTATCAAATAATTTTGATTGAAGAATTAATTAATGAGATATTTGGCTTCTTTCCAAATAGTATGCTTAGTCTTCCAAGGAAATTATTGTAAATTCAAATTATACAAGAAGATTTCATCTTTCATTTACTTTGTCTCAAAATCTACATATTTGAATAAATCCTACTACTTTCCAAATAAGGTAATTTCATCATGTTTGTTCACTTGTATTTACAATTTATAAGTTGTAAGTTGTTCTCAGTTCTCATGTAGGTCTCAGGTCCGATAAAATTCTTTGATTGAAGTCGGAAGAATGCAATCTTTAGACAGATCAGCTTGCTATTATTATTATATTTACAAAACTTTAGTTTTGAATATTTGAAAACACTTTAAGGATCATGATTCGGATAAAATGGATCATTAGCTTCAAAATCATAGAGATAATTTTTATTTTTGTGTGAAGACTTAATTAAGCCCATTATCCGAAAATAAGTTTTTGTTCTCTACCACTGAACTATGATCATAACCATGACAAACTTTAGTTTTAAATGAACCCATTTGAAAATCAATAAAGATAATTGGTTTGTGTTTTCCTCTGATTATGATATTTTTGTTTTGGTAGGGGATACTATAAATGTAGTAGCATGAGAGGATGTCCTGCGAGGAAACATGTTGAAAGGTGTTTGGAAGAACCGACTATGCTCATTGTAACGTACGAAGGAGAACATAACCACCCAAGATTACCTTCCCAATCGGTTAACGTATGAAGAAGAAATGTTATTACAGAATCGCATGAAACAAGATTTGCATTTCCTTTTGTTGTTGTCTTTTAGGATCATCAATCATCCTGTCATTGTGGTTAAGAACACTTAATTTTCCAGTCATCTCTATCTCTCTTCCATGTTCTGCAACTGATCAGTCAAAAACTATATATATTCATGATAATGGTTGAAGAGCTATTTGAAATGGGGATCAATTTTATTGCTTTGGAAATTTCTATTCCAAATATAGACAAGAATCATATTATAATTAATCTAGTTAAAGTAAGGGCGCTGGCAAATTCAAATCAAACAGAAAAGGTATCTTCTTGTCTTCCAGCATGTGATGATTGAAATTAGTCTTAGCCTTGTGGCCACGGAAGGTAATGGCCGCTTCATCGTAGGCTCTGGCTGCCTCCTCTGCGGTGTCAAAGGTTCCTAACCAGCGTCTGGTTTTCTTCCATGGATCGCGGATCTCAGCCACATATCTCCCCCATGGACGCTTCCTCACGCCGCGGAAACCCGACGCCGACGTACGAGTCTTGTTTAGCGAATCGATTGGAGATTTGGATTGGTTGTTGTTGGTAAGTTGCAGTGATTCGATGGCCATAGTTATATACAGAGAATATGGGAATTGGGAGTGATTATTTATAGGAGAGTGGTGGTGGCTGCCACGCTTCATTCCGACAGCTTTGAATGTTTCAGTCTCCGGAAGCTTTCTCCGGAAGTAACAGAGACCCAGTCTTGAAGGCTTGTTCGGTTAGTTCAAATTAAATTATATTATTTAAAAATGGTTGATTAGTGTTTATTTTTAAAAAGAAGTTTTAAGTAAAATATTTTTTTAAAATTTAATTTTAAATTAAAATATACTTTATTATCTTCATTAAATTAAAAAAAATTAATTTCTTTGGTTTGATTAAATAGTATGTTATTTGAATTTTAACTGGTTTAATTATTATTTTTTTAATATTTAAAATTAAAATTTAATAAGAATAAAGTAGAAGTATTTTAGTTAATTTGATGGTTAGAAATTTAGAACGATAAAAAAATTAAAAAATAATTAAAAAATTTTGTATCAAACTAGCTTTTAGAGTCCATTTGATGTAAAATTTTGTGATTTTCTTAAATTTTAATCAAAAGTTTAGAAATTTATTATTTATCACATGGTAGGTAATAAATCATTTATTTTTATTAATTAAAATACTAAAATATATATATTTTATTTTTATTAGATTTTAATTTTACATACAAAAATATTATATTAATAATTAAATCAATTAAAAACTCAATTAACTTAAATTTTGTTAAACAATCATTTTCCAAATCAAGCATGCTTAGGTTAGTGAGATCTATTTTAGGTAATTGAGTTTTAATCTCTCAAATAGCCCAATATCAAAATATTTTTATTTTAGTAAAAATTATTATTTTAAAGTTTGAAATAATGATAATCTAATTTCAGATGGTAGATGGATAGAGTTAAGAAATTTGTTTGAATGGAAAATTAGATTGTATTTAGTTGATTATATAAATATTAAGTATCAATATTTATATTAATTAAATTAAAATTTATCAACTAAATTCTAGGCTAACAAATAGTTAAAAACTAACAATTCACTAAATAACACCAAAATTAATTAATAGATAATTTTCTAAATCAATTTCTAATTACTTTTATCTCCCATTCTCATTCAAAGCAAAATGGTGGCCACGTAAAACAGCAAATCTATGAGGTAAGTCATTTAGTAAAAATATTGGTATTAGTAGATGTTTACGAGAAACTTTTTCTCTAGCGAAGTGATAAAAATGCCGTATAAATATTGTCGCACTATAATATTGGAGCGAGAAGATAGCGAGACACAAAGTTCACTTAGTAAAGATTGAATCCAACACAGAGCATCAATTGCATATGCAATAGCACAATATTCAGATTGAACGAACAATTTTTTTATTTCTTAGAGTTCCAAGAAATTAGATTATCGCAAAGAAAATTCAATAGTCGATTGTAGATATGTGGTCATCCGAACATCATGCCCAATCAACATGAAAATAAGTGGTAAGAGTAAATGTTGACATTGAGCAAATAAAGATTTCATGACGAGGAGTGTATTTGAGATATCATAGAATGCTTTTTATTGTTGTCCAATGAGAAGTTATCGTAGATTACATGTATTAACGTTCTCAATTATCAGTGAAAGCTAACTCTGGACAAGTTATAATGGGATACTGAAGGACTCATACTATGTTTCGATATTAGAAAATGATCTTCTAAATGATCTCCATCATATTTAGAGAGAGAAGAACCAAAAGAGATAAGTTTATGTAGTGATTTAGATTGAAGCATATTAACACGAATTAAAATGTCATATACATATTTGGATTGACAAAGAAACATGCCATCCTTGCGCGTGTTACTTCCATTCCAATAAAATAGTGTATTTGACATAAATCTTTTATTGGAAATAAATGGTTTAAACGAGACGAATTATTTTTTAATAAAGGATTGAGAGTTTCCTATAAGAATAATATCATCAATGTATACTAGAAAATAAGTGGATGTAGTTGATGTATGGCATATGGATAAGGTTGTGTCAAATTTAGATTTAGTAAAATCAATTGATACTAGATAACTACGAAGAGTGGATTACCAAGCCCGAGGAGTCTGTTCGAGACCAGATATTGCTTTATTAAGTTGGTATATATGATTAGCAAATTTTGAATGTAAAAATTCAGGTGGTTGAGATATGTAGATTTCTTCGTTTAAGGACCCATGAAAAAATGCATTACTAATATCGAGTTAATGTATAAACCATTGATGAAAGATAAACAAAGTCAAAATAATGTGAATAGTTGTAGGTTTGACCACTGGGCTGAAAGCCTATTCATAATCAATGCCTTATCGTTGATGAAAATATTTTACCACGAGACGAGCTTTGTAACAATCAATTGTTACGAGATGAGCTTTAATAAGAGATTGAGAGTTTCCTGTATGAATAATATTATCCACGTATACCCAAAAATAAGTGGATGTAGTTGATGTATGACATATTACATATGAATAAGATTCTGTCAGATTTGGGTTCAATAAACCAATTGATACTAGATCACTACAAAGAGTGGAGTACTAAGCCTAAAAGACCATATATTGCTTTATTAAGTTTGCATATATGATTAGGAAAATTTGGATGTAAAAATCTAGGTGGTTAAGACATTGAGCCTTCTTCGTTTAAGGAACCATGAAGAAATGCATTGTTAATATCAAGTTGATGTACAAACCATTTATGAGAGATAACAAAAAATAAAATAATGCGAATAGTTGTAGGTTTGGTCATTGGCTGAAAGTCTCTTCATAATCAATGCTTTGTTGTTGATGGAAACATTTTTCCACGAGACGAGCTTTGTAAAAATCAATTGTTACGAAACGAGCTTTAATAAAGGATTGCGAGTTTCTCGTAAGAATAATATCATCAACGTATACCAGAAAATAGGTGGATATAGTTGAATAGTTGATGTATGATATATGAATAAGGTTGTGTCAAATTTGGATTCAGTAAAACCAATTGATACTAAATCACTACGAAGAGTGGAGTACCAAGCTCGAGGAGTATGTTTGAGACCATATATTGCTTTTGTAACGCCTCAAATCCTCTCAACTCTTTATTTTTAAAATTTTAATTAGTCTTTTTATTCCTGGTTTTGATCTAGAAAACATTTTAAATAAATCGAGAATTGACTTTTAGAATATAGAGTTGGCACCTAATTTTTCTAAAATTAGGAAAATGTATTACGTAAATAAGCATGTTTTAGAGATTCTGTTTCTGTTCAGGGCTTAGTTACATTCGGGAAAAGACTCTCGTGCTTACTCCTCTATGCCCGTCAAAATGACGGTCTCTATTTAAATTTTTGATCATTTTTTAAATTTTATTATTTTATACTTTTAATTTTCACACATTATTTATAAATACTAATTATGGAAAATATTGAAAATTAGTAATTTAAATTATACCTGGAGATAGAGTTTTGATCGAATTTTATACCCGTAAAAGAATAACAAACTAAACTTTGTTAGTTTTAGATTGAATATAAAAACTAATTAATTTTTGGGATTTGAAGTTTTTTTTTTTTACAATAGTAAATAAAAAGAGAACCGAATCTATATATATAATGATGCTTAATTTTTAAAGTGTCTGGATTGCTGGGTCGAGAGCTGTGGTTAATTTGGATACTTGGGTCGGATTGTGGATTGACCCGCCTTTAAATTTAAAACGGTTAAAATTAAATAAAAATGCTAGAGGTATGTTTCGAACTTGCAACCTAACAAAAACAAGTACAATCTTTTACCAACTAGGCTACTAAGATTTTATATTTTAAATTCAACACCAAATTTGATGAATGCGAGACGTTTTAACATTAATATAAATTCAATTTTTTAACTAACTAATATATATATATATATATATATATAATGATGTTGAGTAAATGGATACTTGGGTCGGATTGTGAATTGACCCACCCATAAACTTAAAACGATTAAAAATAAAATTAAAAATGTTATCCGTAATTTTTTTTCACGATTTTTTATATTATTAATTGTGCAAATGCACGAGCTAAATGCTAGTGTATTTTTAAATCTCTTCATTCTTATTTAAGGAAAATATCATGTTAATCTCATTAAAATATTATGCTAAAATTAAGAAAGATGACTATTGAATAGTAAAGTATTTTAAATTTAAAAAAAATAAATAATTAATGAAAGTTGGATAGTTTTTAAATTATTAAATTTGGATTCTACACTCAATTTTTATTATTTAAATTCAAAACTAAGGAAAATAACTTAGAATTATTACTAAATAAAACATGCTTGTTAAATACAGTATATATTAAGTCGGTTTGAAATTCATTTGAAATGTTGTAAATGCACCTGTGTAGTGCAATAAGATATTACATCTATTAGAATAATAATACTTATTTTTTATTTTGTTTGTAGATAAAAGAAAAATTAATTAAAAATATTTAAATTTTATAGATATATGTGGAAGGCTTGTAAAATACATTTATTATCTTGATTAAGGTAAATCTTTATTAACTATCATATTTATATTGATATCCTATGAATCATCCTTTCCTAACTAATAATTATTCCTTATATATTAAATAGATAATTTATTTATATTTTTAAAATTATTATTAAATTTTTTCAAAATATTATTATTTCATTTTATTATATACATATTTGTGTATATATTATATTTTACATATTATTTCATTTTTTTATTCTTTTTTTCTTTTTTTCTTTTTACCTTATTTTTTTTTTCTCTTTTAGAGCTTGTTTGAGGAAGGGGTTATTTGGATAAATACTGAGTTTTGTCCAAATAACCTTATATGATAGAATTGATAAAAAATCAGTTTTTTTAAAATTTATACCAATTTTACCCTTTCTATATATATATATAAAATATATTTTTGTAAATGATATAATTTAATTTATATGAAATTAAATAAAATTTTAAAATATAATAAAATAAATATTAAAAAACTTTAAATATTTTAATATTATTATTAATAAAAAAACTCTATTTATTTATATATTATAATTAATAATACTTTTTTTAAATAAAATAATTTTATTTATATTAAATTAAATTTTGAAATATAATAAAATAAATATTAAAAAACTATACACATATTAATATTAACTTTTATTAATAAAAAATAAAATTTTAATATATATATATATATATTATAATTAATAATACTTTTTTTAAATGAAATAATTTAATTTCTATTAAATTAAATTTTAAAATATAATAAAATAAATATTAAAAACTATACATATATTAGTATTAACTTTTATTAATATAAAAATAAAATTTTAAATAAATATTAATTTTATAAATTATTACTATTAAAATTTAAATATTATATGAGATAATATAATATGTTATAATTTTATTTATATTATAAATTTATTTTAATTATTATAATTAATTAAAAAAATTAAATAAAATAGTTTCAGTGGTCTATAATTATAATTTAAATGTCATTTATTTTTATTGTTATTATTTTCTTAAATTACATTATAATATTTCGATTTTATTAAATTAAAAAATTATTAACTTAAATTAATTAATATATTTATTTAGAATGAGTTTATATATATAAAAATAGAATAAATTTCTTTATAAATATTTAATTTATATGAGATATATTTATAAATTAATTAATATATGTTATTCAAATATATTAACTTTATTTTTTAGTATAATTATTTATTTATTTGAATTATTTAAATTTTAATAGGGTATGTTATAATTGAATTTATATTGTGATTTTATTTTTATTTGAGATAATTAATAAAATTATTTAAAATGAAATAATTTTATAATTTAATTTATATTAAAATAATTAAAATATAAATAAATATTATATATATTAAAATAATTTTTTATTAATATAAAAATAAATATTTAAGTAGATGGTAATTTGGGTATTTTAATTAATAAAAGGATTGATTTGATTGATGATGGGATGGTTGGGTTTTGGGATAAAACCTGGGTTTTATCCCAAAAACCCAAAGATCAAACGAGGCCTTACAGCAAAACATTTATATATATATATATATATATATATATATATATATATATATATATATATATATATATATATATATATATATATATATATATATATATATTAATTATTTTGAAATGCCCAAATACAAATAAGCCCAAAGGACTCTCAGATTTAATGGGCCACTCGTTGGTCATGGACGGGGTTATGGGCTTTTGACGGGTTAACCTAATCCAACTTTACATCAGTTAGATAGGGGCATCGGTCGGCCAACCGATAGTCGGACAACTCGTTCGTCGAACAATGTAGGTGTGATAGTCTTAATGACCTACTTATCAACAACGACAACAAACGCCTAACAAAGATTCTCAGGTAGTGACCGAAAATACACAAATCTTTCGGCCACTACTTCATTTTTCTGAACAAAATTGTCCGAAATGGAAGTATGATGAGTTTGATTTAAGAAATCTTTAATAATAACACAATCTGAACTTATATCAAAATAAGGATATATCTATAATCTTAAATTTCTTTTTCAAGTAAAAGAACCACATATGTTATATGTTAGGATTTGGATCCCAAAAATCTGACCTTATCGGCATGGATAAGGCCAAAGACTACTGTCGTTTTGTGGAAGAGATAAGATCAGGGTGGTTCGGCAAGAAGAAGAGAGGGAAAGTAAAAGGGCTTAGGGTTATATGGGAGACATAATAGGGAAATATATTTTAGGGTTTTTGGGAAATGAGGGATCTTTTATCTTTTTATTCAAATGTGGAGGCCCCTAAACTCTTTCTCTTCGTTTAAAGAGGTCTTGGCCTTTTTGTTTATTTAATTCACATCCTATGTCTTGTCTTACCCCCATTTTTATTAGTTGTTCGGATTATGTTGGTGGACTTTAAACGATGGTTTGTACTGCATTTAATTTAAATTATTATTTATTTTATTTTATTTATATATATCAATATTTAAATCATTTTATAAAAAATTAAAAATAAATAATAAATTGACACATTATCAAAATCATCGCCCATAGCTATTTTCTTTATTAAAATCATCAAAGATAATCATTTTTTCAAAAATGCCATCCGGCCTTGAGAAATTTCTATACCAAACATAGAGACAAGACTCATATTAAATTAATCTAGTTAAAGCAAGGGCGCTGGCAAATTCAAATCAAACAGCAAAGGTTTCTTCTCGTCTTCCAGCATGTGAGGATTGAAATTAGTCTTGGCCTTATGACCGCGGAAGGTAATAGCGGCTTCATCGTAGGCTCTGGCGGCCTCCTCTGCGGTGTCAAAGGTTCCTAACCAGCGTCTGGTTTTCTTCCATGGATCGCGGATCTCAGCCGCGAATCTCCCCCATGGACGCTTCCTCACGCCGCGGAAATGCGATCCCGACGCCGACGTACGAGTCTTGTTTAGAGAATCGATTGGAGAATTGGATTGGTTGTTGGTAAGTTGCAGTGATTCGATGGCCATGAGAAGATAGAGTTTGTAATTTGTATTGGTATGGGAATTGGTATTTATAAGAACCTTTGCCTGAACTAACAAAGACCCATTCAAAGGCTTGTTCGGTTAGTTCTTATTCAAATTAAATTATATTATTTAAAAATTGTTGATTGGTCATGTTCATTTTTTTAAACAATTTTTTATTATAATTTAATTTTAAATATAAAATATACTTATTATCTTCATTAAATTTTAAAAAATTAAAATAATTTTTGTTTGATATTAAAGTTTGTTATTTTGATTTTAATTAGTTTAATTATTAAAATATTCTTTTTAGTATTTAAAAAGTAAAATATTTTATTATTTTAATTAATGAAGGAGTAATTTAATTATTAAAATAAAAAAGTATATACAATTTTAATATACTTTAAAAGAATATAATATCAAACTAATTCTTAGACCAAGTTTGATGTGGATTTTTTTAGGTTTTATCCAATTTTTTAGAAATTTATTCTGAATAATATAGTTATCATTCTAACTATTACTCATTTTTTTCAATTAAAATATTAAAATATTTCTACTTTATCTTTATCAAATTAAATTTTAAATAAGAAAATATTTTAATAATTAAATTAATTAAAAATTCAAATAATTCAATTTTTATCAAACTAAGTTTTTTTTTTATGAAATAAAAAAAAAACTCTCAAATAATCAAAAGATAAACATGCTCTGATGTTAGTGAGATCTATTTTAGACTTTTAGTTATTTGAGTTTTAATCCCTCAAATAACCAAAAATCTAAATATATTTATTTCAGTAAGAGTTTTTTTTTTTTTAAGTTTGAAATAATGATAGACTAATTCTGTAATAATTTAGAAGATGGACTGAAATGAATAATTTGTTTAAATGAAAAACTATATTCTTGATTTGATTGTATTTAATTGATTATATAAATATTAAATATAAGTATTTATATTAATTAAATTATAACTCATCAAGTATGTTAGGCTAACTAATAGTTAAACAAATAACTACTAATTAAATAATACCAAAATTAATTAATAGATAATTGACTAAATCAATTTTTAATTACTTTTATCCTCCACTACAAATCAAAATGGTGAGGCTAACTTGCCACTTAAAAGAGTAAGTTATGAGAGGCAAATCTTTAATAAAAATATTAGGAACTTATCTTTTGTAGATATATATATTGTATGAGTAGTTGTTTATGAGAATTTTATTTTAATAAAGTGAAAATTAATCTCAATATATTTTGTACGAGAATGAAACACTGGATTTGTTCTAGCACTAAATCTGAATATTTTTAGAGTTTCAAGAAATTAGATAATAGTAAAAAAAAAGTGCAATAGCCGATTTTTAGATACGCGGTCATCAGAACATCATGTCCAATGAGAAATTGTCGGAGATTGTATGTATTAACATTTTCGATTAACATCGAAAATTAACTCATGACAATTTAGAGTGAGATACTGAAGATTTCCTAAAGATTTTTTTATTGGAAATGATATTCTAAAATATTTCCATCATATTATCACGAGTTAGAATGTCATCAAAATATTTGGATTGACAAAGAAACATGGCATCATTGGTGCTTGTTTATAACCCACGAAAAACTCTTTTGTAGGTTTCCTTAAAAATCTCGATGTTTGAAAAATTGCAACATCGGTTTTACGTGTCAGAAATATCTTTTTAAAATAAAACATTATTTTAAAAGATTTTGAAATGATCCCTATAACTTTTGAAATTAATTAAAAATAATTAATTTAGGGTTCTAATTTAAATAATCCGGGAATTTGCGTTTAATCAAATAACAATTTGAATATTTTAAATCCGTTGTTTAAATTAATTAAAAACAATTAGTTTAAAAGATTATTTATTTGAAACAGAGTCGTCAATTGATTTTTTTTGAAAATCTAAATTTGCCTACGTGTACAAACATATTGGACAAAGTTTTTTTTAGTTCGTAGTTTGATGATACTCGAGAATGGATTTCTGCGCTTCATCCTCCAAACCCGTTTTATAACGGTCTCTACTTATAAAGTTGTCTTTTTAAATATTGGTTGTATTTCGTTTTATTTTAACCGATTATTCTTCTATTCTTAGTCATGCTTCTAAGTTTTAGCGTTTTTAAAATATTGAAACAACAATATTTAAATGTTGGTACCTGCTGCTGATGATAACTAAAGAGGAGTATACCTAAAGAATATCAGTCATTTTAAGGGTGTTAAAGTTTAGAAATAAACACCAAACAAGCCTTAGCCAAAATATATTTTGTGGAATCATTTCAAAAATATTTTGAAAACATTTTCTAATTTTCCG
The DNA here is from genome assembly GCF_907164915.1 of Impatiens glandulifera. Taxonomy (NCBI): domain Eukaryota; kingdom Viridiplantae; phylum Streptophyta; class Magnoliopsida; order Ericales; family Balsaminaceae; genus Impatiens; species Impatiens glandulifera. The sequence goes on from NC_061866.1 coordinate 2,135,346, forward strand.
GGATTTTTAGAATATGATACGAGGTTCCAAAGTTACAAAAATAATTTGGGTTTTGAAAAGTTGAAGCAAACTAGCCTTAGGACCGGAGTCCTAGTTCTGAGGTTCATTTTTGTCGGTCGGGGTCTAAAAACTCTCGGTCTGGGTCGAGGAACCTCTCGATTGAGGCTCGGGATCTTCAGTTAGGGTGATGAAGTCCCTCGGTCGAGGTGCTAAGAACTCTCGCTCCTTAGCTTAAATTCTCGGTTAGAGTGTATAAACTCAGCGGTCATAGGTTAACCCTAAGCTAACCTCCTCGGTCCTAGGTTCTGGAATTATTAGGTTGGCTCAAGATTCTTTGGTCCTGGGTTTAGACGTGCTGGTCCTATTGTTAGACCTCTCAGTCCTAGATATAAAAATCATTGGTCGGAACTCTCAGTCCTAACTCAAGAACATTGGTCAGACCTCTCGGACCTATCTTAAGAACATTAGTCGGACTTTTCAGTCTATCGAATTTTTCGGCGGGACCTCTCGGTCATGGGTTTGAATTTCTTGGTCCTAGGTCTCGGTCTAGACTGATGATTGTCAGTCGGACCTCTCGGTCCTCAAGAACATAAAAGTTGCATATTTTGCAATTTTGATTTAAGTTTGGATTATTTTATCCAAAAGTTTGGGTAGCATCACAAAACTTCCATGAACATGTTGATCATCATCTCAAGGTATCATTCGACCTGTATGATCAAATCGTTCAAAACAGTTTGTGATCAAAAAATGGATTTTTGGTTTTAAAAGTGTTCTGAGAAAAAAAATCTCTCCAATTGCTTCCTTATATTCCTTGGCTAAGTCACCACGAAAGTTGTACATCCCTCATGATCTCTATCCATTCCATAGTTTAGCACATGTCAAGAGACGTGTGATAATATGAAGGACTATCGTGGGAAAGCTCGAGATTCGATGCGTTTCAACCTTGGTTTTCGTGTTAAACATCTTTTAAAATGAAACATTTAATTTTTAAAAGATTATGAAAATACCTTAAGCGGTAAGAAATAAATTATATTAAAAAATTAATACTTTGTTCAAATTTTTAATAATCTGGAGGCTAAATAACAATTAAGTCAGAACTCGATTTAAATTAATTAAACATAACTAATTTAACAGATTATTTATTTGAAAATCAGAGTCGCCAAGTGATTTTATGAAAAATCAATAAAATGATATGTGTACAAACGTATTTATACCAGAGTTTCTGAAAAGGAGTTCGTTGTTTGTTTACGCTCGAGAAAGGGCTTTCACAATATGTTCACTACGCCCGCCTAAGAACGGTTCTTAAAAGTTTTGTAAAAAAACAAAGTCTGGCTATGATAAATTCATTTATAACATTTATTACCTTATTTAGTAGTTTAAGGGTTCTAAATAAGGATGAGTTTAGATTGCGTAAATAATTGTACAAATTATTTTGAAGGGGTGAGTACTTGTTGCGCTAGTATTCCGATTTAACAAAACCTAATAATATTAGAGAAATGTATTAGAATTTAAAAATAAATTTTAAACGGGGCCTTAGCCAAAATATTGGTTTAAGAAATATCCCGAAAATATAAAAATATATTTTTTTGACCTTTCAGGATTATTTGAAAATGGATTCGGGTTTCGGAATTACAAAAAATAATTTTAGATTTTGAAAAGTGGAACCAAATAGGCCTTAGGACCGGAGTTCTAGGGTCTGGGTTCAGTTTGGCCGATCTTGGCTTGGTCGGGTCGATCAAGATCGAGATGGTCTAGACTAGGGCTCGGGTCGTATGGGTCAAGGGACCGGAGAGCTCGGTTCTAGATTCGGGAGGCTCGATCATAGGTCAAGTCTACCGGTCTAGGTTATCGGTCCTAGGGTTAGGTAGTTCTCAGTCCTATGCCTATGGTTAGGATTAGAGTCCATCGATCTTAGGTATAGGAGGCTCAGTCCTAATCATCGGTCCTAGGCTAGAGGTTCTCGGTCCTAATCATCAGTCATAGGCTAGAGGTTCTCAGTCTTGGTTAAAATAGGGCTCGGTTAGGATACACGGTCCTAGGTTCGAAATATTGGTCATAGGGCTCGGTCCTAGATGAAGAACACCGGTCCTTGGATTCTCGGTCCTAGGTCAATTTTCTCGATCTTAATTTTAGACGAAGGTTGGTTTTCTCGGTCCCTACTGAATAAATTGACCGAGAATCACTAGTCCTAGGCTAAAACCTTAGGACAGTGTGTTTTTATTCTAATCAAAATTTCAGAAGATCATAACTTTTAATTCAGATCATGGAATCATGATCTGTAAGCTACAAATAGTTCATTTGATCATGAAGAGCAAAATTCCTAACATAAATCACTATTTCAAAATCTTTACAAAGATTAATTTCAAAATATAATTTCTAGATCAAATTTATAGATTTTTTAAATTAGGCCATTTCAATGTCTGATTTTTGTTCAATTAGTTTTGAAATGATGAATATAGTTGAATACAACCAAAACAAGAAAATTATTCAAACATAAAAATAGTTTTTGAAGTTTGAATTAAAATCCAAAAAAATCAAAAACACAATTTGATTTAAATGATGAAACAGTTGTGTGAGATACATCCTAACATATCAAAAAACATGTATAACAACTAATTGAATCAAAAGATTCCGATTAAACTCGAGAACACGAGATTTCAAAAATCCAGTTTTTAAGCTTAAAATTTAAAAATTGCAATTTGATCAAATATGATCAAAAGTTTGTTACAGTTGATTGGAAATCATTCTAACATCTTAAAAAACATGTATATCAACTATCTGAATTAAAAAAATTAGATTAAACTCTAGAAAATAAGATTTAAAAAAATCTAGTTCTTAAACTCATTTTTTGAATTTTTTTATTAAAGTGATTTGATCTGATTTCTTTCAACAAAAAGTTCATACATGATATATATAATGATTCTAAATAAAGAAATCACATAATCAAGCTTAAAAACAGATCAAACACGATCAAGCAAGAAAATTTAAAAAAAAATCAAAAGTTTCAATTACAAATTGATATATAGGCGTTCTAGATTCATACAAACACTTGGAGAACACTCTTGGAAGGTGTTGGAGGCTATCCAAAAGCTTGGATCGAATCAAGAGTCGTTGGAGAAGATTTTGATAAAAACCAGTTCTTGGCCGAATTTTTAGACTATTATTCCGATTGTTATAGGCTGTAATTCTTAGTGTTTGTTTGATGATTTGCTTCACAAATAATTGGGGACTATTTATAATTTCCTAAGGTAGGTCGGGGAGGGATAATTCAGGTAAAAAATACCCTATGGCGATCTTATTCCTAAAACGTAGCAGCCTTATCCATGGCAGGATAAGGCTAGAGGATAATGGCATCTTGTAGGCGAGGATGAGGCGGAGACGTGGCCGAAATTTGAAGAGATAAGGATGCCCGTAGCATGAGTTGTCCCTTATGGAAGATCACACGCTAACGAGTCGCGTTTCTGGTGAGCCCTGCATCCCAGCGAAAAAGACGGTTGAAACAGCGTCGATTCAACTAATGGCGTCTGCATTCCGTCCACGGTCAGTGGTTTTGACTAATGGGGTTAGTCCATCCAGTTAGTTGTTTCGGTGTGGGCTGGCACGCGTGGCTTCGCTGCATCTGGATGCGTGGGAGCGTCTGGCATGTTGAATGAAGCCTAGGCGCTCATCTGATGGTCCAAAATTCTGCTGTAACATATTAAGAAAAATCTGGATACACTGGACAATATTTTATCCTCAAATTAATTTTAGAATTTTGAATAATTTTCCTAATTAGGGTTTAATTATCACAATAATTAACCTTTAATTATTTTAATTCCTTCTTTGAGTTATTTTAAAAATAAAAATATTATTTTAAGATTATTAAAATAATAATATTATTTGAAAATTAGGGTAAGTCAAATTTCATGCTTACATTATTTAAGTTTTTTTTTTTGGGAAAACGACAAAGTCATTTCATTAAAAAAACCCCAAAAGAGAAAAAAACCTACATGAGTTCATGAATTAAAGCAAAAACCAACTTTGCTTTAATTTAAAAAAAAAAGAATAACAAACCAAATGAGTAAACACAAAATGAATTACAACTTTTCAAACAAACAAACAATAATAGTTTTATGATCTCGCCTTGAAGTTGCTAGATTGAGTGACTTCATAGTAGTTAATATCCCAATTTTGACATAAACACCAAATTTGCTCATTTTTGGGAATTCACCTCCAAGTCCGAATAAGGGAATTATAATCAAACTTTATGTTATTCCAAACATCATCAACACCACCTCTCACCCTCGTGAATACTCTTGAATTTCTTTCCATCCAAATATGATAAACTGTAGAAGCAAAACCACATTTAAACATATTTGAATGAAAAAGATTACCTTTAGATTTCAAGATGGCCATCTCCTTGATATCAATCCAATCCGAGGGAAAAAAACTAACTCCATAACTTTTGTAAACCGTCTCCATAACTCGAGTGTAAACAGATAGCTACCAAATAAATGATCCATCGTCTCTTCATTGTCATCACAAAATAGGCATTTAGAATCCGGGATATTCATAAATCTCTTAAGTCGGAATGATTTTAGTCATCACAAAGTTTCTTCTTAAACAACAACCATAACATAAATTGTTGTCTCGGAATGATTTTAGCGGACCAAACAACATGAGTCCAAGCCACAACGTTCCCCCTCTCACGAATAGACTCCCAAGCTAGATTAGAATTGAACATTCCGTATCTTTCCACCTTCCAAAGTCGCGAGTCGATATCGTCACTAAAGTGTATTGTTTGCATGAAGCTAAGAATCCTAACACCTTCTGGAATACGCCTCAACGATATTGTCATTAAAGTGTATTTAAGCTTTGTTTGTCGACAAGCACAACAATATTTGTATATAATCTTGCTCAAATTCTATCTCCCGACATGTAATCTCATAAAGTTCTGTTTGAAATCCTATCTCACGATAGGTACTCCAATGAAGTTCTCGTTCTCTAATACTATTCTATTCTGGTCCCGTTCAAAATCCTATCTTCCGATATGTACTCCAATGATGTTTTGTTCCCATTTCCCAATAACACGAACGCATATATGTTGATAGCGCCACGATAACTTATACATAATCATTTCCAACCTCACTTATGCGTGAGCTCCACAAAAAGTTTGTTAATTTCTGCCATAACCTTAGCCATTTATACATGACTAAAACATGAATAATCTGTTGAGATTCATACCTTATAGAAATTTGATGTTTCAATACCTATAACTATCATCACCCTTGGATTTTACGAGTACTTTGTTAAGTTCTGTAAAATAGGATTTTCAAGAATCATCCTTATTAGGATAAACACCAAGGAAAGGATTTCCTAAAGCAACGCTCGAAAGCACCCCCGACGAATGTTATGTATAGCATCAACAGGTCACTCCAACCACGATATGCTACATGTTCCATCTTACATAACTCTCTGATTGTAAATTGGACTAGATAACATAGTGCTTGATGTCATATTCAAATCAGCGTTTTCAAAAATTAGTTTGTTTGTATTCAAAATCAATTCGATAGGCACACTCTATAAGCACTAAAAATCTATCTCCCAATTTATAAAATTAAAATAATTATTTTGAATTATTTTTAAATAAATAAGATCAAAATAATTAACACCGTGACAAAAAATCTATTTAAAACAATTAATTAGAATTAATTAATGTGTTAATTAATCAAATTAATTAAGGGTTAAGGCAAAAATAAAAAATAAAATTATTTGGGATAAATGTTGTACCCATATTATCTCAAAATAATTTTAGAAAAAATTAAAGGATAAAAATAAATAATTGAGAGTGAATTTTGTATCCAATTCACCTAAAAGAATGATTTATTTAAATCCTAAAAATATACAAAAATAAAATAAAATGGTAAAATATTTGCAATATTTATTTTAATATTTTTGTGTTTAAAAAGATCAAAATTAAAATCAATGGTGAAAGAAAAATCAAATTCAAACAAACTCTTAAAGTTTTAAAATGAAAATAAAAATAAAAGTGTGATCCTGTGTGGCCGAAACTAATAAAATCGGTTGCAGCACACGCCAGGACCATCAAATCAGCGCTGGATTATCATCCAGCACCCAAGAAGCAGTTGCGCAGCCCGTTGTTTCTAAGGAGACGCGTGTCCGGGTAGAAACTAATCACTAAATGACCATTAGCTGGAACACTAACAGACTGCTCAAATGCCACAGTGTCATGATAGAACGCGTCCCGGCCTTGAAACGACGACGTTTCCTACCGCGACCATCTTCTCCAACGCGACACCGGAGTGGATAAGAACAATCACATATGATCTTCAAGCCAATGTGGAACTCCTACGACAGTCCACAAAATTGACTGATTCAAAGCTTGAAATGATCACGCTACGACAATGATCATTTCCCCTACAAGAGTAGGCCTCGACACAGCCTACTCCAACCAATTAACTGAAGAATAGTCAAAACACCATTAATGATTTTTGGCTAATTTAGGTCACTAGACTTCCCCAACTGACCTAGGATGAGTATAAATACTCCCCTCAAGTCATTCCAAAGTTAACCTACCAACATAGAACCCTTAAATCGAAGAAAATCAAAATCTGCCATTAAAGCTTCAAAGTTTCGGATGTTTTGAATTTTCTATTTAAGGCCTTAAAGCTTGAATCTGTGCATCCAGAAAGTTTCCTTAAGGATCAATGAGTGCTCTCGAATCCATAGTAAGGTTTCAATCATCCTCTAATTCATATTTATATTTTGAATTTGAAATTTTTATATTTCAAATTATAAATGCTTGTTGTTCATGTGATTTTATGGTTGAATATTGATCCTATGATCATTTAGAAACTATCTGGATATGATTAAATCGATCAATCGGTCAAATAACCAAAAACCAAATTTGAATTTAAAAAAAATGGGTTTGTTGTTTTGGGGTTAATTCGATCGAAATCACAACCCATAAAGATTCCCAACATGATTGTAATGATGTTGGGCAACTATTTGGATCATGTTTGATCAAAATCAATTTTTTTCTAAAATAACTGAAATTTTGATTTCTTAAATTGGTTAAAACGAACAACCATTGTTCTTGTTTTGACACCAACCAAGTATATGTGATATAAGAAAGCTATTTGTTATCTTATTTCACTTCAAAACAACTTTTAAATCAAAAACTCAAAATTTGATCACAAATTAATTTGAACAAATTGATCATCAACTAGATCGATTGATACATTGAGATGATGATCAACATGTTCTTAAAAGCTTTGTGAAGCTACCAAAGCTCTTGGATCAAAGAATTAGAGTTAAACAAATAATTTTAAAACTTAGGTGTTCTTGAGGATCGAGGCTCTTAGCCTAGGACCGTGGTATCCGATTGAGGATCCTCGGTACGGACCGAGAAACCAAAGATGAAAATCTTAGCCTAGGACCGTGGGGTCCGACCGAAGATTTCATTAGGACTGTGGAGTACGATCGATATTCTTGAGTTAGGACCGTGGCATAAGATTGATGTTTTTGAGCTAGGACCGAGAGGTCCGATCAAGGATTTCTAGCTAGGACCGGTGAACTTAACCAAGGACCGAGAACCATTTCCACCTAGGACCGATGTTTCTAACCTAGGACCGAAGACCTATTTAATCTAGGACCGAGGGACTTAACCTAGGACTGAAGATACCCTTAGCCTAGGACCAATTAGTTTATACACCCAAACCGGTAAACTTAACCTAGGACCGAGAGCCCTCTTCACCTAGGATCGATGATCTTATCCTTGAGCTAACCTAGGACCGATGAGTCTATGCACCCAAACTGGTGAATCTAGCCCCAAACCAAACCCGGACCGATAGGTTTTAACACTTTGACTGATAAGATCAGTTAAGGACCAAGAGTACTTAGCACCTCGACCAAGAGGTTTATTGACCTAGACCGAGAGTCTTTTGACCTCGACCGATGAAAAACGAACCTGAGCCTTAGGACTCTGGTCCTAAGGCCTGTTTGATTCCACTTTTCAAAACCCAAAATTATTTTTGTAATTATGGACCCCCAAATCATTTTTCTAAAAATCTCAAAAAAAATAGAAAATGGTTTCAAAATATTTTGGAATGCTTTCCACAATTTTTTTTTTTGTCAAAGGCTTGTTTGGTGTTTATTTCTAAACCCTAATGCTTTTAAAAATGATTGACGTTCTTCAGATATTTCCACACTAACACCATCCACAACAGGTACCAGCATTTAAATATTGATGTTTCAATATTTTAAATAACGCTAAACCTAGAAGCATGACTAGGACCGAAAGAATAAACGGTTAAAACTTAAAACGTTATACAACCGATTTTCTAAAAGCCAAGTTTACAAAGTAGAGACCGTTTTTGAACAGGTACTGAGGAAATAATGCGAAAGTCATTTCCTAAGTATCACCAAACTTCGAACCAAAACAAAACTTTGATGTAAAATACGTTTGTACACGTACACATTTTTTATTGACTATGTTTTCAAATAAATAATATTTTCTTAAATTAATTAAATCAGATTTCAAAAAAAGATCAAATCATCATTTGATTATAAGCAAATCCCCATATTATTAAAATTTGAATAAAATTTATTATTTTTACATAATTTATTTTAAAATTTGTCAGGTACTACTAAAATCTTTTAAATATAATGTTTTATTTTAAAAGATGTCTGGCACGCAAACCAAGGTTAAAGTCATCGAACCTTAAGTCACTCCGGACCCGTATTGCCACATGTACACCCACACGTGCTAAGTTACAGGAAATTTTATTTGGTGTTTATCCTTAATTAATTATGTTTTAATTATCAAAATAATTAATCTAATTAATTATTTTAATTTTATTTATTTAAAAATAAATCAAAATAATTATTTTAAATTTATAAATTGGGTATATAAATTTTTAGTGCTTACAAGTACATACCCTTTAATTTGATCCATAACTCATTTTGGAATTAGAATAAGAGGCTACTTGATTTATGTTAAATGAGGAATTCTATTTGTTAGAGTAAGGGCTTGTCCTAAATAGGATTATTTGAATTATTTTGGTTAAAGTCTCAGAAAAACCTGTATGAAATATGAATAAGTTTATTTGAGTAGAATGAGTTTTAGGACATTTAAGTCCCTACTGTTATTAAAAATTACGGAGCATGGCACTCTGAGTAATAGAGTTTAATAATTTAAAATTTAGAAAAATTGGTAAGGGTAAAATAGTATTTTAAATAGAGGAATGAAATGATTGAAAAGATTGAAACGATGGATGAGAGGAGAGAGAAAAACCAATTTAATCCAAAAAAAACCCATTTAAGAAAAGCCATAATTGTTAGGTTTTTATTTAAGAAAAGCCATAATTGTGAGTGGGTATGATGTGTTAATTAAAGACTCATTTGAAAAGCATCATTGGTGTTGTTGCCATATACGTGAATAGTAACCATGTTGTTGTTTCCATGTACGTGAATAGTAACCATGTTGTTGTTTCCATGTACATGAATAGTAACCATGTTGTTGTTGCCATGTACGTGAATAGTATCCCTTATGTGAAGACCTACGTACATGTCCTCAATGTCTCATCTCCTTCTATTTCTTCTCGTGAGCATGGGTGGAGTTATGATTTGAAATCTACCCGGGTTAATCTTTTTATACAAAATCTAACCGGACTAACTTATAATAATATCAAGTTTTAATGTGAATGTTATCCTTTAGAGACTGGAAACTTGTCAATAACGACGGGAAAATACCGTCGTTATTTTCAAATACATACATAGTATTTTAGGCTACCCGGTCTACAGCCCCAGATAGCTTTGTACATGAATCCGTCCCTGGTCGTGAGAAGCTATGCTCACTAAAGGAGAAGACATCCACAAATATTTTCAATTTAAAATCTAGCCAATTTTCATGATTATGTAGTATGGTGATCATTTTGTTGAACAATAAATCTTTTCACCGAGGTAAAAATGCATATCATTGTTTAATAGATCAATGATCTAGCGATCATTCAAGAATCAACTATTTTTTTAGTTCATGGATAAATTTGAAACAGACGAGAGCCTTTATGAACATTCTGAAGTTGATTACACAATTGTAGAGTCTACTTTTAGATTGTGTGGCAAATATATTTTGTAGATTCATCGAAATTTCTTGTGAAGAAGTACATCTTGAACATTGTTGTCGGATCTGGTCCGTGAGCGTAGAGAAGAGCTAGGCGATTTTTCTTTGATCTTTAACTCGCCATGATTTGTAATCAGGATTGATGATTTTGTTTTCTATCGCTGTGATGTTAGTGTAATTCGGTTTGAAGAATTTAGGAGGGGCTTTTAAAGTTTCTTCTACGAAATCCAAGAAATCATAGTTGTCTAAGATTGGTAAGACTTTAGATCTCTGATAAGTAAAATTATTTTTATCTAATTTTACACCTACCGAAATACTTGGAAGCATCTGTTAGTTGGAATCGGGAGTCTTTTTCTTTATTGATTTGATACCAAGTTTCAAATAACAAACTAATTTTATATTTAATAGATGAATAGAGATAACAAGTTTGTTTGAATAAAAATGTTGATTGTATTTAGTTAATTATGAAAATATTAAGTATCATAAATTATAACTTATCAACTAGATTTTAGGCTAACTAGTTAACTAATAGCAAAACTAATTAATAGATTAAATCAATTCCTAAATAAAATTTATTTTATGTTTCAAATAACTTATAAAATTATAATAGTTTGTTATTTAAAATTAAGTTTATTAATAATAACTTAATACATGAGCAAAGTCGAAGAACTCACAAAAACTACTTTGTTTAAGGAACTTTATTGTTTAGTTGATAACATGTAATTTATTTGTGTTGGTTTTGTGTTTGAAATTAGAACAAAGGTTGTTTTGCTCTACTTGAAAATATTTGTAGGTTTTACCCTTTTGTAAAAATAAATTCATATTCTCTAAGTATTTAAAAATAATAATAAATAAATTATAATGAGCATCTAAAATAATGTTATTCGCAATAAAAATTGAGAATTTATGTAAAATTGGGACAATTTAAAACTTATAAAATCTAAAATTTTCTTGAAATATTCACAGTTAATTTAAAAAATATTATTTATATATTATTATATTATTATTATTATTTATATATATATATAATTAAATATTTTATACCTAGTCAATTTTATATATTTAAATATAAAATTAATTAATTAAAAATACTTATTATATAAAATTAACTAAAAATAATAATAAGTAAATAAAACTATATAAAAATTATATTAATTTATTTAGTTGAATAAATAATATATTTTCATTTATAAATAATATATATTTTAATGTAAAATATTATAAAATCGTAAAATCAAAATTATTTATAAACTCGTAAAATTATAAAATCTTATCATTATAAATTTAAAATAGTAAGAGTTTACTTATTTAAAAGTTAATTAAAATCACACTTATTAAAGTTATCTTATTTGAAATCATAAAATTTTAAGATTTTAAGAATTAATTAGAGATTTTAACTATTTAAGTTATTTTCCATATTTTATGGAACTAGGCATAGACTTACAAAATTAAAATAAAAATCTTCTTAAAAAAAAGCTAGATATGTTTGGAGCCTTTTAAGGCTTGAAGAGCTTAAATTACTTTATTAAAATGTTGTAGCTTAGGCTTCCTAAATGGATAGGAAATAATTGGGCAAAGTAATGAGTGTATTTAATAAAACAAATGTTATTAAATTTATTATTATATATATAATTAAAGTATATTTCAAAAAATTATTTTATTTAAATCAATAACCCTTTAAAATATTTAAAATATATATAATTTTAAGTAAATAAAAAAAAATGTTCAAACCAGCTCCAGTTACAATGTATAATATATATACACTATTTAAAAGTTTAACAAATATATTAATATATATTAATTAAATAATTTTAAAAAAGAAATATTAAGTATTTTATAAAAAAATATATAAAATTATATTTCTTTACATCCATATACTAATAATAATCGATGGGCAACGGATTAAGGATTAAGCCCACTAATCAATCATCATAAAATTGTGGAAGCTCTTACCTATGAGTTTTGGGCTATCATATAACCCATTTTTTGAATAGTATATATGTTAAATAAAGACAATTATAATGATAGAAAAAAATTAAAAATTTAAACAAATTCAATCAAGTAACCTTATTCAAAACTCATTTTTAATTGATTTTAAAATATAAATGACTAATTAGTTAATTTTTCCCCTAAACAATTATCGTAGACTCATAGAGGTATAAATTTTCTAAAATCTTCAACCAGTTGGTACAAAACATTTAATTATTTGAGTCATTACAACATCTGATTTTTTATGTGACAGAATTAAATTATTTTTATTAGTGTATAAATATAAATATATAAAAATTAAAAATATCTTATTCACAAAACAAAGGATAAATTTGAAATGTATTGATCTAATCGAGTTCTTTGTTAGTTGAAATATTAGTTTAGATGAGAAAATATGTTAACAAATTTATTTATTTATTTTTAAATATGTAATATAGATGATAAAATAATATTTAATTATTTTAGATAATAGATATGGGGCACTAATTGTTTCTATTCAAGCCTACTTGATGACCATTATCAATAAAGTCTTGGGCCTAATTAGGCCATCGGCCCATCGATAAACAAATGGGCTTGGTCCAAGACCAGTTTGATTTGGCCTTTGATAAACCAAAGGTCTTGGGCCTATCCCATTTTGATTCGGTCCTTTATGAACAAATGGGCTGGCAACACCATGACGTTTAAATAAAGACATGTGCCCAATTAGGGAAATTTTATCTATGAGACATTTATGAGTTAGGAATTAGTACTGTTGAGAATTTGTGTATCCAAACAAAAAATAATATTTATTTTATTTTTTAATTAAATAAAATTTAATGTTTTATTAAATAAATATAATAAATGATTAAAAAATAATACAATTTAGTTGGTAAAAAGTTTTCTTAACCTATTTAATGGCTTAAGGATAAACATTAATGATAAAAAAAATCATCCGAGAGAGGAGGCCCTAAGACCGCCTAGTTGGTCTTATCGAAGGCCCTGAGACCGCCTAGTTGGTCTTACCTAAGGCCTACCTTCATTTGAAACATTGAAAATCAAAACCAAATGTATCATGCATTAAGAATTTGATCAACAATTAATCTCCTTAAGCAAATCAATTACAATTACAAGGTCTTTGTTGAATTCACAATAAGAAAAAATAACAAATAAAAAAAAATACACTTGTAATATTATAGAGTATAAATTCTCTCCATTATTGCATATATAACTATTCTTCTAATAATTAAAATCACTAATTCTATCAATTAAAATACTTATATAAAACAAAAATAACTCTTAGTAGTGGTGATTTATTAATTTAAGAGTAGACAAATAAAACAAGAAATTAAAAAATGTTATGGCTAACTCCAAACCAAATTAGTGGTCAGTTACTTGTGAATAAAATAAAATAAAGATTAGTGCACTTAGTAGTATTTAATAGTGGGTATGGTATGGTGTGGTGGATGCCTGCATTATTATTAATAATTAATTAATAAATTAATTAATTAATTAATTAAAATGAAATTAATGAAGGTTGAAAGAGTACACGTGGGAGTGAAACAATGATGAGTGGCTGGCAGCAGTCCCGAGGAGCTGCGTTCGGCGGAAAACTATTTCTTTTTCTTTCTTATATCAGCAATGAAAAGGATGGATGGATGGGGGCAGGATTTTTTATTTATTTATAAACAAATTAGAGTGACCATATTAAGAAATTTAATTATAATTAGACTAAACATACTTCACCCTTACTCTTTTATACAAGAAAAGAAAGAGATAATCATTCAATGGGTGATTCTTTTTAATATTTATTTTTAACTATAACAATGAATTAACCAACCAATTAGTTTAAATGATAAGAATTTGTGCTAATAAATTTGATTCTTACTAATAACATTTTAACTTGGAATAAGTTGCACTAACTTATTACATTATTTATTTATTTATTTTCTTTTATCTATTTTTAGAATATAATTTGACTATTTGAGTGTTATCCCATTTGAGATACTAATAAGATATGTTATAATTAATTATCTTTACAAGAACTCTAAATTGATATAGCATTGAATTACCCATTCATCATTAAATAGTAAATAATTTGTCTATGCATGTATAATTCTTTTTAAAATTCTTTAAAATTATAACGTGAAATTTATTCAATAGACTATTTTCACTTATAAATTTGTAGTTTTTTTTTTTGGAAAAACAATTTAGCGTCATTTAATTAAAAATTTCTAAAAACGAGAAAAAAAATCACAAGTTTAAGAGATCATTCTAAACAAACCTATAATGATTTTGAAGTTTTATCATTCTGAATAAAAGCAAAAACGTAATTGAACTATTTGATTATAATGTTTTCGTTTCTAATGATTTTAATAAACGGTAAATTCCAATTCTTGTTGATGTTCTAATTCTGCTTCGTACTTGGAACTTTTCTCCACGTTCCCGCAAGTGCGCCACAATCAGAGACTATGTCTCTCCATAATTCTTCAACACTTCTACGGGTTCTGCCATAGACTCTCGCATTAAGTTCTTGCCAAATGTTATAAACTACTGCTCCAAAGCCGCACTTAAATACATTTGTTACGAATCTGTTTCCTTTGACTTTGAGTAGTGCTGCTTTTTTGATTTCTTTCCATTCCTCCGGGAAACTGATCAGCTTCATGCTTTTAGAAAATTTACCCCAAATTTCCAATACTATACTGCAGCTCCCAAACAGGTGATCAGTGGTTTCTTCACTTATGTTGCATAGAGGACAGTTCACGTCCGAGATTCTCATATACTTGTTGATACAGTCATGAGTGTTGAGTCTTTCTCAGAAGGCAAACCATAGGATGAACTGGTGTCGAGGAATGATCTTGGTTGACCATACGAGAGGAGCCCATTCTACTTTCTGCGCTTTTTCTCGAATTACCTCCCATATTCTCTTTGAGACCAACTTTTCATTGTCTTCTGCATTTCATTCATGAACGTCCGGTATGGCTCAGAGATGTATGTTACTGATGTGATCAAGTATCCGTTGTCCTTCTAAATTTCTTCTCAAAAGCGAGTCCCAGTCTCTATCTTTTACGTCTCTGATTTTCGCCACTACGCAGTCCCTTCTAATACGTGTATTTTTGAACTCCTCTTTGTGAATGATTGACAGGTTTTCGAACCAGAGATCGTGCCAGATTAGAGTGCCTTTCCCGTCCCCTAGCCGGATGTCGTAAAGATATGCAATATCACTTCTAAGTTTAAGAATTTTCTTTAGTGACCAGCTCATACCTTTATTGATTTTACATGTCCATATACTGGTTTCCTATTTCATAGATCGCGTGTGTACCCATTTGATCCATAATGATTTTTGGTTGCGTTCCAATTCCCATAGATGCTTGAAAGTTAGAGCCTTATTCCACTTGACACAGTTTTTCAGGCCAATGCCTCCCTCCTCTTTCGACTTACAGAGAGCAGTCCATTTGATTTTCTTTCCTCCTCTCCCGCTACTACTCCAAATGAAGTTCCTCATTAGCGTGTCTAGCTCCTTCATTACCTTCTTCGGAATGACCATCTGCTGCGCCCAATATCCAATTATGCTCATGACTACGATTTTGATAAGCTCGATCCTCCCTACATAAGAAAGTTTATTCGCCGCCCAACCCGATATCGTGGTTTTTACCTTTTCAATCAGCGGCTTGCAGTGTGAGATCTCGATCTATTTCGCGGTTAATGGAATCCTTAAGTACCTTACGGGAAAGATGTAAATTTATAGTTAGAGTTAGTATAAGTCATAGTCTAGATCTCATCATCTAAATATAATGTTTTTCGACCATTTTCACCATACTATGACTTGTATCATGCTCATTTTACTTTTCATTAATCTCTTTTCCAGCATAGAGTCGGTCTTGAGGTAAGTTATGCAATCTAGATTCCTTGATAAATCCCTTAAAAAATTAAGAAATAAATACATTATTAATATTTGAACTTAAGAAGTATAAACTATTATAACCATTAATCAACTAAATTATTTAAATTAATATAATATTAAACTATTGATGTTTTAAATATGATATAAAATATAATAAGTTAAACAAAAAATAAGAACAATTTTTTTTTTCTAACTAGCTAGGAGCCTAGGACCAAACTTCAGTCCAGGGTTGCTCTACACCAAGTCATGGTTCAGATGTGTTTCTTCAATGAGTATATGTTGTTAAGTACTCCTAATTATCAGTTTTGATTGGATAATAAATTTGTTCATCTCTTCTCTTTTTGCATGGTTGTATTCTCCATAGAACCTAGCTAGACTGGTACTCTTCTTCTACAAGTGTAAATATTTGATTGATAAACTTTTAACTAATTGAAGTATACTAATAATAAATAAAATAGTTTGACACTTGATATGGATGATTAATTATGATACATATTTATAATTAATATTATGTTAATTAAGACAAGGAGACATTAGTGAATGATATAATTAAATAATGTCAAGTGTTCCCTCATAACCACACATGTAATCCTTCTTTGTCCCCTTCATATTTTTTCTCTCTTAGAGTTTGTTTGATATATTTTTTTAGATTCTAAAAATGTTATTAAAAATACCTCATTTCTTAACAAATTATTTAGAATTTATTTAATTATTAAAATATTATTTTATATTAAAAATAAAATAATGTATTTTAATCAATTAAATAAGTATTTTAATTATAATTATATAGTGATGTTATAATTTTTCTTATAAAAACATTTGTAGAATTCTAAAAACTCAGGTCAAAATACTTTTTAGAATTTGTTTGATTTTTTTTAAAAAATTTTATCTTCATCACTTTATTATTATTCTAGTTATTAAATAATTCATTTTATCAATTGAAATATTCTTAAAATTTATTTACATATTTTTAAATTCAACCATAATTAAATATTATCTCATACATTTGTCATCAATTAAAATTATCATAAAGAAACATATCTTATAAACCAAATTTATTTCAATAAATTCAAACCGAACAAGTTTTTACTTTATTTTTTATTAAATTTAAATAAAAATATATTTTAACAAATAAATCAATTAAAAACCCAAATAATTTAATACTGTATTTTTTTTATTCAATAATATTTTGTAAAGTAAAACCAGAAACTAATATCAAACAAGCTCTTAAATTAAAACTCCTTAAATTCACACCCATAACAAAACATCATCATCCCCACATTACACCCACTACTATATATATATACTTATATATATATATATATAGTTACTACTTTCCATCTAACTTCTTATATAATAATATATTTCCTTCTTCATTCGTGCATCCTTTTCTCTTTCTAAATACCAATCTAATTAAGTATGGCTACAACCGTGACCCCAACCACCGGATCTCCATGCGGCGCGTGCAAATTTCTCCGTCGGAAGTGTGCCTCCGACTGTGTTTTCGCACCATATTTCTGCTCCGATCAAGGCCCGGCTCGGTTCGCCGCCATCCACAAGGTGTTCGGTGCCAGCAATGTCTCAAAGCTTCTTATGAGAGTTCCTCCAGCCGAAAGGTATGAAACCGTCGTCACCATTGCTTATGAAGCTCAGGCCCGCATCCAAGATCCCGTCTATGGTTGCGTAGGACATGTCTTTGCCTTGCAACAACAGGTAAAACAAACCCCAATTCTGTTTTGGAATTTTAACCTAACTAGGGTTAGTTTTAGTTAGAGAATTCATTTTTCTCATTTTTGTTATTGATTATATGTAGGTGGCTTATTTACAAGCTCAAATAATGCAATTCAAGGCTCAGATGTTACAAAATATAGAGAACAATCATGATCAGCAAATTTATCAGTGGCAAGCTAAGGATGATGATGATCATATGGTGGGAATTCAATCTCATTTTCAAGGTGATTCTTATCAAACTACTAATGGAGGAAATATCAATTCATTCTCATCACATGATCAATCGATGAGTAATGATTCAATGGAGTCCCTTGATGGAATTTATGGAATGCACGAAATACAAAGTAATAGGTCGGATTGTTATGAAAGGAAATTCTGCGGAAATATGAGTGAGCTTCAAGCTCTTGCCATTAGAATGATGAGGAATTAATCTATCTATAATGTTATGTATATATACAAGATGAAGATGAAGATCATGAAGAGGAAGAAGATGAAGATGATCAAATGGTACACTAGAGTCTAGAGAGATACAACACAATTTAGCTTGTTTCCGGTTTTAAGTTATGGTGATACATTGAGTAATATTAAAAGCAACATTAGTTCTTCTGCTTATAAAAATCTAAATTAATGTTAGATTAAGCATTTTGTACTTTTTGTTTAATTTAGGGAGACAATCTTTAATATATATGTCATTTTATAAGTTTATTTTGAAAAAATGATAATCTCTTTTAGATACTTAGGTTTTAAAAGTAAGTTAGTGACATGATTTGTCACAATAACAAAAATGAATCTATGGAAAAAAAATTATAGCATCAATTCTCAAAACAAGGAGAAATAATATCATATCAAAACTTGCTATATAAATAAAATCGATAATACTGATTCTAGCACTCTTAGTGATAAGTTTAATCTTTTTCTTTTGCGAGTATTATAGTTCGCGTTCTTGCTAGTGTTTTTATTTGTTTCTCAAACAAATGTTTCTTTAACCTTACTTTCAACATTTTCAATAATTTAATATCCATTTTGTTGATAGTTGTTTTATTTACATAATCAATCTCGAAATTAACAAATCTGAACATATACGACTAATCCATTTTCCCCCTTATATGTGTGTGGAGGGCCGCTGAATTCATCCTTAATTGCATTATCTCTCGTTTTCTCAATTACAGTTGCTTTCAAGAACAAGGCCTCTCGAGCTTCAACCTGGCTCGAGAGGTGAATGCCCGTTTCTCTTTTTTGAATGATTTCAACTACTTTTATCCGATCTATTTCAACATTACCTTTTTTACTAGCATCCAATGGGATCAAAAGGAAGAAAAACTACTTGGCATTGATAGGCTAATTTAGATATAGAGAGGGGTTTAATTAATTTAATTGTTGCATATCACAAGTTTATTTGTTGTATGCATTTATTTAAGTATGATATTATCATCTAATTGTATAGTATTATTATTAATGTATTGGTATCCGTATCTAGCTAAGCCTAATTTGTAAACTAGTATTGATTTTGGCTATGATTGATAATATATTAATTAAGCCATTGACTTTAGACGACAACCTCTCTAGAGTAGTAGTAGAGTCATGCTATGGGGTTGTTAAAAATCAGCTTAATTTGATATTTTCGATGTTAAATTAATTGACAACATATATTGTCAAAGTGTTAAGATCATTATTTAAATCCAAACATCACTTTTACAAAAATAAGATACAAATGGAGCATGTCAAAGAAATGAAGTATTATAACCTAATAAACTATTATTACAAAAAGAAAAAAAATTACTAATTGCATCAAAAGAAAAATAGTCAAATTAGATTAAAGAAAAAAATCACTGATTTTTATCAACATGCAAGAGAGATAATTATTAACCGCATGGATGCAACTGATTTGTAAAAAAAACTTTTTAAGGTATAATTAAATGATATTTGATCATATTGTTCAAATAATTAAGTGATTAAATTTAATATTAATTTAAAATAATACTTTAACTTCTAAATTTAAATATTATAATTTTTTTAATAATATATAATTAATTGTTTATAATTAAAAAGTTTGAATAAATAATAATATTATAATAAAAATAATAATAATATACAGTACAAACTGACAAAAATAATGTCAAACAAATTAGTCTAATACAATATAAATTAACAATTATATAATTATAACTTACAATTGAATTTAAATAATAAAATAAATATTTTAATAAGATAATAAACTAATTAAATGTACATCATTCAACCAACCCATTGTTAAAAAAGAAAAAAGAAATATTTATATATATTATTTAAAAATATATATATATAAATTAATTTATCGATTGTTTGTAAATATTTAATTTAAATACTCAAAACCAATCATATATTAATTAATCACATATTATCCTTCACATATATAACTATTCCTCTCTTATATAAAATTTAAATTCATTTCAAATTTGCTTGCATGTGTCTTAGTATTTATTGTAAATTATAAAATGTTGGACTATTAGATTATTAAAAGTATTGATTTATGTATATAATTTTGTATATATATTTATATATTAATTGATATAAATTGCGAATTAATCCATATATATATTAATTAATCAATATTATCCCTATACTCATATGAAAATTCAAATCAATAAAAATGCATCACACCGTCATCAATAATTAAACATTATAATATAAGAAAAAACTCTTCTTTGCATTTTAAACAAAATGTTATTTGATGACCAATATATACTATTATATATAAATTTGTTAAATTATTTGATATAAGTCTTATTATTTTTTAAAACTTTTTTTTTATCTAGTTTTTAATTATTTTTGGACTTTTAACACCTTATCTAAACTGTATATATAAGTATTATTTTGTTTTTAAGTTAGGGTAGTTTAAACTTAGGTCATTTTATTTTTTTATTTTTATTTTGAACTTTTGGATGAATATTCTTCCAAATTTTGTTACAATTTTTAGATTGTGGGGTTATGTTTATTTTGTGGCACTATAAATTTTTTAAAAAAAATGCACTCTTTAGAAAAAGCTAGGTAAACAAAATTTATAATCATGCAAGTTTCATTATTTGTAAATTGTAAGTAGAGTAAGTAATTGGGATAAAATTTAGTTAAGAAATTATTCTCAATTCCTAAATCTAATGTTAATTAATTATAGTTGAAAATCACTAGCTCTTTCATATTCAATTAGTCTAATAGTGTCATTTTTTCGATTAATCAAATGTAAATCTTGACATTGGATCCAATATTATTTAAGATTTGATTTCTATTAATAACGTTTTAAATTGAAATAGAAGGTCGTAACATTAATAAATTGTGAAAACACTTGAAAAATTTTCAAACAAAAACTCATATAAACACATTTTAATATAAAATTGCTCAAAAATAGATTATTAGTTTTTGTTTGATTTTATTTGATTTTATTACAATATAATATATTATTTTTAAAGAATGATGTGTACACATTTAAGCAGACAAAATGTCTCCTAATTGACTGCACTTCCTTGTAGTTGCATCATTACCAGTTGATACTAATTAATTAATTAGTACTAATTACTTGTAATAGAGTGCATGATCTATTAAATTAATCAGCAATTAACTATAATTAATTATGTTCCTTCAATACTTCATTTTTTTTCAAAGTATCCTAATTTAGAACCTAAACTGTACTATCCTGTTTAAATTATTAGTTTAGATTAATCCCGGCCCATTATACCTTATTTAATTAGCCTATACATATATATCAATATAACTCAAATGATAATACAATACTTATAAATAAAAATTTGTAGGTTTAATTTTCAATAAATAAAAATAGTGTAATTTTGAAATGGTCGTGATTTTAAAGATCTTGCTTACTCATGGAAAATAAAATCGGATGATAGAAACAAAAAAAATATTAATAAAAATATATTTAATGATAACAATAATAAATAAAAACTGTGGACCCCAATAATTGAATAGACCCTTTGAATCTTAATTTGGCTGAAGCGAAAACTAATTAATAAATAATAAATAATATGGATGAACTTAACTAAAAAAAGACAAGGCAATAATTATTAAATTCTAGTTTCCGGATTTCATGTGTTGAAGAAGAAGATTTGTCTGTCATGATCAATATCTTCTCATCATCATCGTGCTCTTGCATGATTCTATCACTTTTTTTTCTTTCTTTTCTATATTTATGATAACGTTGAATATGCTTATTTACGTAACCGAAAAATAAGTATCGAATCCTCTGTAACGAAAATATTACTTTTTTACCCCTTCATGTGAAGGGCGCAAATAATATTTCGTAACGGAAGATCCCAACAAAAAATTAGATCCAATGGAAAAAATAATTTGATCATATTTTTAGTGTATGTGTTCAATTTCAAAGCACAATTAACATCATATATTAGTGATGATAAATTGTGTGGAAACCATGAATGACTTGATAAATATATTCTGCTGCATCTATATATATATGTGTTTGATTTGTCTTTTTTAAATTAAATGTTTGTTAGGAATAAATTAATTTATCAAATGTTGCTTAAAATTATTTAATTCTTTATATACAGGCTAAAAAATATTAAATTAAACAACTACCTAACTAATTCAATAAAATAGTTAATATGAGTATACAACTGCTGTAAATGATTACTTAAATGGTAAGCAAGAAGATGCATGGCATCATTGAATATATTTAATTAAATGAAAAGCTCTTCGAGCCCAAAAACTTAAACCAAGACCACTTAATAGTCAAGGGGAATTTGTTGGCTTTTCAAACTTCATTTTCGGCGCTAATCAATTTCAAATTAAGTAATAATTTTTCATATTCCAAATAAAAATAGTTTAATACTCTATCTCTGAAGCTGAAATTCATTGTGGGTACCCTTTAATTAATTGAACTTTTGAAGTCACTATCAAAATGGATTGATTAAGGAAACAATAAAGGTTTTGGTTATGGGATATGAATTTTTGTTGGGTTGAAGGGATATGTAATTACGAGTAATACAATTACTCATCTACTATTATATTGTCACAAAGTTAACAATATCTTAAATTTGATGAAAAGTTTAATTGAGATTCATTGGATCATCTTAAATACGATTACAAATTGTGAGATTTGAAATTTGTCCGCTAAAATAGTAGTGACAAAAAGTAATTTTATTTTTTTTTTAGTTTAAAATCAACAATTCAAGTGATAAGTTGTTCATAAGAGAACAAATGCCAAGAGTTGCTAACAATTATTTATAAACAAAACTTTTTATAATATGATTTATAAATTTACCAATTATTTCACATTAAACTTCAATCAAATAGGTAAGCAATATTACACTTTTTAATTTAAATTTCTTCAATCAAAACTTCTTTATATAATTCAATCAAACTTTTTAATTAAATGTAAGTAATATTACTCACTTTTTAATTTAGTTTTCTCAAAGTGATTATAATTGACACATATAACTTTCCAAAAAGTTCTATAATCAATAATATTTCAT
Organism: Impatiens glandulifera; assembly: GCF_907164915.1. Lineage (NCBI taxonomy): Eukaryota > Viridiplantae > Streptophyta > Magnoliopsida > Ericales > Balsaminaceae > Impatiens > Impatiens glandulifera. Next base: position 2,158,546 of record NC_061866.1, read on the forward strand.
TTTGAAATAGGTCAGTTATGTGTTGACCCTATTTGTTGAACCCTCTGCCTCCTTTTAAAATATAGACACTCTAATCACTAAACTACATATATTGACAATAATTGATGAGTTTTTAAAATAAATTATTTTAAATCTGTATTTGAAATCATTGATTTACGTGTGTTAAAGAGAAAAAAAACTTTGAATAACAATTTCTTGATCCTCTGTGTGTCTCAATTAAAATATTATGTTTATTGTCTACACAATCATTGGATTAAGTGAATCCTTGGATACACTGATTCTACTCATTACAAGTAATTTATACTAAAAATATTTTAATTTTAATTAATTATGTTTCTATAGTAATTTAATAAATTTATTTAATATATAAATCAATAAAATAGAAGAGCATAATATATATATATATATATATATATATATATATATATATATATATATATATATAAATATATATATATATATATATATATAAAAGCTTGTTTCATATAGAAAATTTTAAAATATATTTATTAATTATTTAAATTTATTGAAAAGAATGAACTTTATTTATGTAAGAAGACTTAAAATGTTAATATATAATAATATATATTATTCCATTTTCTAGTTTAGCGACAACAAGAGGTGAATATCCTTAACTTTATTGAGAGGTTCTAAGTTCGAGCCTGTTAGGCATATCCAGTCTTCTTGAGAGGTCTTGGGTTCGAGTCTGTCAGACGATAAATTATGCGTCTAATTAAATGGTTAACTCTGTTTGCGAGCTATTTGCTTAACTCCCTTATGGCCATATTTTTATAATAAATATATAGTATTTTAATTAATAAATTAAGTGATGTAATTAGTGGCAAAATGTATAAAATAATGTTTGATTATGGTTCAATTAAAAAAGAATAAGCCACAACATAAAAATTAAATTATACGTGTTTATTTTAGATTTTTTTTTAAAAATGATCAATTTATAAAAAAATCGCTTAAACACAACAACGACAAAAAAAACATGAAATAGAGTTTAAAAAAGCAAGAAAAAAATTAAAAAATATATATACAATTAATTGGTTCGATAGTTTTCAAGAAGAGCAATAAAGTCTTCACACAAATCTATAAGTTTTCGGATCTAATCTTCATGATAATGACATTGTAAATAATCATTAACGACCTACTTCGGTTGTTAAATGTTGTCCAATTTCTTTCCAACCAGATAGTCCACAAAAAAAACAAAGATCAATCTTATAAGTCTTATTTTTTTAGTTGCTTCAATTCTTGCATCCCAATAGTCATTGACAATCTTCAACATAACCCATTGAATTCCGGTCAAAATCCAAAAAAGACTCAATATACTTGTAACATCGTGACCTGTAAAATCATATGAGAAAATCTCTTACAAAGGAAACATATCATTTTTTTTTTGTTAAAAAAAGTTGAAAAAAATAAATTCATGTAGTTTAGATTTCAAAATTTATTAGAAAATAATTTTTTAAAAATAATTTTTCACTTAAAAAAGTTCATCTACTTAATAACAAAATATTAGTTTTTTTAAATAAATCTTAGAGGTGGCAATTTACCTAAATTTTAGGTTAGCGGGTTCGGGTTGATAGGTTAACAGGTTCAACGATTATAACCTAAACTTGAATTGTTTAATAATTTGGGTCAAAAATCTTTAACTTTAACCTAACCTGTTTATTTGTGTTTGACCTGAACCTGACTCATTTGACCCGATTTACATAACTCAACTCGAACCAAACCCGATATAATTAATTTACATCTCTGTATTTCAAATTAAAATAATATCAATACAAAATAAAAATAAAGTTAAATTACAAATTGATTTATAAAAAATTTTACAAAAGAAAACGAGTGAGTGAATAAGAAAGAATAACACAAACAAAAAAAACTTATAAACGAGTTATCGGGTCTATTTTGGATCATGTCAAGTCGACCCGATTTTGACATGTTTATTAATCAGGTTAAACAGGTCGACCTAATTTTGACCCGAACAAAAAAATACATGACCTTAATATGATTTTTTTGTATTCGGTCCAAATTGTATTTTCGTGTCATGTCGTATCCAAACCCTAATAAATTTAATGTCAATTTGTTTTTCTGGTGGATCCTAATGTAAGTGATTCGAAAAAAAAAAATAGATGGTGATGATGAGTTAGGAATTTTGATCATGATGAGAGATAGAAATGCATGCGTGTGCCACCGAAGGTGTCCGTTGAGAGTGCACGTGCGGGCAATCTCCATATTCTTTCTCTTCAGCTGTCAGATGCATGTATAAATACATTTACACCTATATATATATATATATATATATATATATATATATATATATATAACAATAATTATCTCAATTTTTTTTAATACCCGTAGTACTTCTCCCAACCATTGTTCTATTCAATTATATTGCATTTATACTATTAAAATTTTGATTTGAAATTTATTTTTGAAAAATTTGTAAAATTCTAATTTAATTTTAATTTTTATATTAAAAAATGTAATAAACATAATAAAATTAATTTAAATATGTACTATATTCTTAATATATACACACCCAAAAAATGTAAAACTTTTTAGATAGTGTTTGATTTTTAATAATAAAAAATATCCATTCTATATATACATTTTTTTTTTGTATAGTGTGATTTTTATTAAGAAAAAAAATATCAATTGAATATATTAATTTTCTAAATTTAAAAAATAATCAGGTTCAATATTGTTAATAATAAAATAAAAAAATAAAAAGAATAAATACTGAAATTATAATTTCGAGAAGAGAGGAATTGAAAATTACAAAATTAAGTTGGTTCAATTTGAATTCCATCAAATTATAATTTTTAATTTTAAATGATCAGACATTACACCATACATTCCAATTTCAAATTTAATTCTATTAAAAAATACGGTTTTAAAGATTTTAAGTGGAGGGTTGAACAGTTTATGTTGGGCTGGTTACAATACCATCCCCTAATAAGTTATGGGCTCGTCATCTTTATTTTTATAAAGTTAAACCAATACTTTATTGGGCCTCTCCCTCCACAATCTCATTTATCTCAAATTAAGGTGATAATATATTATATGACATTCAATTATTCTTGACAAATCTATAAAATTAAAATAATTAACATTTCTAGAATGTATGCATTATTGTTATTTGACCAATAAACATAAAAACAAATAGAACTAACAATCAATTGTTTAAGAATCAAATTAATATTAGATTTATTAATTAGAGGAGTGATAGGGGAAAAAATTTGAGAGAAGGAATGAGCAGGAAGTAATGTGTCACTACATCACTGGTTGGAAAAAAGGATAAAAGGTGAGGAGAGAAAATAGAGAAATTTTGTTATTTTTTTTGGCTAAATTGCGCCACATCATTCTCTCCCTCAAATTCCCTCTCCAATCATTTTAATTATTAGTTACCTTAGTTGCCTTATTTAGTTATGGATTAAATCTGTCATCCCGTAAACACTTAATTAATTTAGTAAAATTTAGAAGAGATGATTTTTTTTCCAATAAATTCTAATATTTTATCTCACATTATTTTTGTTTGTTTTTTCTTTCAAGTTTATACATCTACACTTCTATGCTTTTAATTACATATTATTATTTATTTAAAGTGAGAATATAGTCTTAATAAATTTTTTTGAACTATATTAATATAATAATATATTTTTATTTTTTATTTTTAATGTTTCAAAAATAAAACTTTTATATATATATATATATTCATTATTTTTTTTTTTGTAATTGTAGAACCAGTTTATTGATCACTGTCAAAAGACTTCCATTAAAATTTGTTATTTATTCAACAACCTCTATCAAGAACACCACATGAAAATAATATGATATATACTCTTATTATTTTCAAAAATGGACTATGTAATATTCGAAAAAAATATGTTACATCTATCGTATCTTTGTTCCGAAGAATTCAAATAACCTTGTTAAGATATAAAATGATGAGGAACAAATATACATACATTTTCTAAATGAGTTGGGGGTATCCCAACAACAAGCTACTTCTACATAAGGTTATCCTACTTGTTAATTTGAAAGAAGAGATAACTAATATACAAGCACACAAAAATCAAATCACAAAAACGCCCATTGCACTGAGAAGAAGAAGACCCACAATCAATAACGCTTAATCAAATATCATTTTTTTTTGGAAAACGGACTTATTCCCATTTCATTAATAAAACCCTAAAAAATGTGAAAAACGAACATAAGTTCTTGAATCAAACTAGACAAACCCTAGTTTGATTTTAAAAAGAAAGAATAATTAATTATCATTTGCTCAAGATCGTAAATGACAAGACCTAATAATATAATTCCTTATAATAGGGTTCTTTTGGTTATGTTGCCTTTTCGTCCTAAAGAAAGTTTTCAACAGAAGGAATGTAGGTTTCCTCCTCTTGTTATGTCTAGCTAAAGATTTTCTCAAAGTCTAAACCAAAAACTCATAAACTACACTAATTACAACAAGATCAAAGGATACACAAGATCTAGGACAACAATCATATTATAAATAAGACAAATAATTAAAGTGAGAGGTATTTTAAATTTCTATGAACATGCCTAGGGTTTCTGGTGGTACACTTAAGGAAGTAAAAAGTACATATATAGATATAACCCTTCAAAGTAGGCAATATTATCAATACAAAAATTAAAACGATTAAATCTTTCAATGAGGATGAACATAACCGAAAGGAATAGATTGAAGCTCGTCAGCATGATCTTGGAAACGCAACTGCCTGTCGCTCGTCTCCATACCTTGTTGAAAGGAGTCCATAGAATGAGATCCCTCCTCAAAGCTTGCAAAGGAATTCATATGTTCTTGGCCGAGGGATGGATTTCGATAATGATTTCCCATGTTGTTTAGGTTCATGATCATCTCTCCTTGCGTCATGTTTCCAAAATTGTCGGACATGTTGGGATCAAATCGCGGAGGAATCATGTTTGAGATTTCTGATTGAAGCCACCCTTGAAGATCTTGTGGATTATAAGGGAATTTCCCACATAATCTTTCATTAGGGTTTACACCAATTGATCCATTAATCAAAGTTCTTGCTGCTTGTTCCTTCAAAGAAGCTAGTTGTGTTTGTAGACTTACAACCTAAACAACAAAAATAAAGTAAGATGTAAGAAATTAATGAACAAGAATAACCTAATAAACCAGTTAGATTAGGGTTTTAGTTTAGACGATGAAACCCTACATATTATTCTTTTCTTCCTTTTTAAAGAATAAAACAAAGTCTCTGTGACCATCTCATAAATCGTGGTGAAACATTCAGACTACGAGAGAATTTACCTGTTGTTGGAGGGAAAAGATGTGAGAAACACATCCATAGATGGGATCTTGAAGCCTGGCCTGAGCTTCATATGAGATGGTAACCGCCGCTTCCGAGCGATCACTAACCGGGAGGTGTGCGAGGAGCTTGGAGACATTACTGGCACCAAAGACCTTATGGATGGCTGCAAAATGGGTAGCTCCTTGTTCATGGCAGAAATAAGGAGCAAAAACACAGCCCCTCATACATTTCCTCCTCAAGAACTTGCAAGCACCACATGGAGAACCAGAGCCAGTCATCTCTTTTTCCCTTCTATCTTTGTTCTTGTTTTTTGTTTTGAGGGATAATTTGGTGGTGATGATCAGCTAATTTGATCTGATGATCATCTAGCTAAGAGAGAGCATCAATCCCCGTGTTTATAAACACTTGAGAATGATGGCAGGGATCATACTCTAATGGGCACTTAACAATAATTAATTTAATTTGTTTCCAAAATGGGGTACAAATTGCATTATTTTAATTTTATGTAAAAGGACCTCTTTCACTCTCTATACTATTTTATAGCATTGTTTAAGATTCCCTTCAACATCCTTAAAGGACAAACCAGCTAACATTAACCAAACCCATATCTTTTTGCTCCCAAATTTTTATCCTTTTATAAAAAGAATCATCTATAAAAAAATTGCTTTTTTTTTTTGTCGACTGTATGAATTTCAATTTTGATAATAATAATAATTTGAAAAGGGTGAAACTATTTCGATTAATCACATGAACACTTGTGTCGCAATTCCATGAAAGAAAGTTTTAAAAGAAGTTGATAAAAAACGACAATGGAAAAATTTAATCATAGATCAAATAGTCTAAAAACCAAGCAAGAAACCCACAAAAATATTATGAGCTTTCACTTGATCAATCACTTGACTCCTTGCTTTTTCCCAAATGACCTAGAGATTGATTCTTAGTATAATCACGGCAACTATGATAAATATATTACATTTCATTAAAAGATTGAATTCAGAAAAATAAATCAAGCCCTTATAATTATTCATAGCTTTGTCACTTCACTTAACGCGGAGAGATCAATACATTATACCATGAATCGTAGTTAATTTCACTTAAGTGGAAGATATAAACATAATTTTCCTAGTGATAAGATATATATGATTATTGTAGTTTTAATCACTATTTTTTTGGGTTAAAAAATCAAGTAGAATTATATAATTTGGGAGTTCTTTCATTGATTAGAATATTGTTTTTCATAAATAAAATTGGTTTCAACAGATTTTTCTCTATTAACAAAAGAAAAACTGAATACATGTTGCAAAATATATCCTCAATAGTAATATAAAATTATTATGGGATTAAACTTATAATTATAATAAGGATTATGAGTAAATTTTGGTCACGGACTAATTGGCTGAAGGAATAGATAAAAATGAAATTCTCTCACATTCTAATCCTTAATTATTCTGAACCTCTAATTGTTTTATCATTAGCCCCCGGGGTTTAGTTTTTTAATGATTTAGACATAGCCTATTAAATAAATATTTGTGAATGATTAAGTTACAATTAAAGTAATCAGTGCCGAAAACAGTCTGAATTAACATTTGAAGACAATTAAGATTTGCACAGCTAGCCTTGATTTATAATTAATTAAATCTAAGGGAGCATATATTCCTAGATATATGCAAGCAATTTAAAAACACTCTGACACATGCACACACAACATTGTCTAGATTTTCAAGAACACATCAATGTCGTATATATGGTTACAAGTGACTTAGTTTTCTTAAATTATGGTAACACATGTTAGAGTATTTTTGTAAGAATATTATACCCACAATTTAGGTTGATTAGTGGATATTAAAGTTAACTCAAAGTAAAAATATTTACCATTTCCTAGTAAAATATTAAAAATGAGAAAAAGGCGAAAACTTTTTAAAGAAAAAAAATAGTTCAAATATATTTATATTTTCTATGTGTTGTAAAAAATAATAATGAAATTATCTTATATAGAAGTCATCACCACCTATGTTATGGAATTCATAGATGAATAACAAAAGAAGTGGTCGAACATCAAAGTGTGAAATTTCCTAAGATGAAAGGTAAAATGTTTTTTTCAAACTTTTACAAGTGTTACTTTGTTTCCTTGATTTACAAGTTTTGGAGGTAACTATAGTGTTTAGAAAAGTGGCCACAAGTATTGAAGATGTAGTTCGAAACGGGCTTGCATTTGCAAAAATCTGGTGAGGTCCCTGATACATTCTGTTGGGTCTAGTTCATGTGATGAGCATTAACCATTAACCATAGGGGCTAAAGTCTAAATAAAATAAAAATAATCTTCAAATAATAACTATACAATAAGAAGAGAGGGAAAGAGAAAATAAATAAAAATAGTGTTAAATATTTAGAGTTTAAGTGAACCGCTAGTCGATCGAGACAATATCAGTTTTGACTTGAATCACATGTAATGAATTATCGCAGCGTTCTTTACAATTCGACCAGTCTAGATCTTTGTTTGGACTATTCTTAAATTCTCGTTTGAGTATTTCACTTCAATGAGATATATTATATTAATGTTTTGTTTCTATAATCCACTATTAAACACTGAAAATATTGTATTAGTTAACATCTAGGGTGTTAGAGAAGACTTTGGTGTAACTCTGTATAATATAGTGAATGTGTTTTAATTGGCCTAAAAGTGCAGTGGTTTTAATTTTATTGAATTTTCCATGCTAAAATTAGCGTGTCTATATGTGCTTGATTTTATTGTTTGTTATTTGATTTGGTTTTATTGATTATCTAATTGTGATAATTAATATGTAATTGTTATCAAATGGATTTCCCAACAAGTGGTATCAAAATATTTGGTCAGAATGATTAAGCTACCTCGACGGATTTTTCGATGTTGAAGTGCAAACTATTTGATTTACTTATTTGCATAGATTTGTTTAGGCATGTACAAGGCATGACAAAGCCATGATTTTTTTTTTTTGAATTGGAAAGCATCAGATACAATAAGGCAGTGGTTGACCCAAATATTTTCTACCACATTACAGAAGTGAATGACATGCACTTTGAAAAAAGTTTGAGTCAATGTTCGAGAATGGTTCTTTTAGAACAAGACAATTACAATTTGGTGACTCGTGAACTTGAAATATAAAGAGAGTTAAAGTATGACAAAGCACACTAACAAGTTCATTGGATTGATGAATCATATTACATCGATGGAGATGACTATCGATAACTATCGATGATGAACTACATGCTCTACTACTTCTTAGCTCGTTACTGGACAATTGAGGAATACTGGTGATTTCATTGAGCAATTTAGCAACAATGGTATTATAACCATGGACATTGTTAAAGATAGTATTTTCAAAGAAGATTCTAGAAGAAGAGAGAGAGGTGAACCAACTTTAGAAGACCTAGTAGGTGAACATTTAGAATTCCTCTATAAATCAACAAATATAATTTATAGACGGAGTCATGCACGAACAACGTCTCACCTATCAACAAATAGGCTTTACAGACGGAATTGTGTATGAACGATGTCTCGACCTATTAACAAATAGGATTTTCATTGGATCATGTACATATGATCTCAAGTTCTTGTCGACACACAAATTGTTAACGGATCATTTTACAAATGATCTATATGCTTGTTAACAAACAAGACTTCCAAAAGAATCATGTACAAACGTTTTCTCGTACCCATCGACAAATAGTGTTTAGATACCTAACTACAATTAGGGTTTTTAGTAGAATCGTATAAAAATTATCTCGTGTACCTATCGACAGATAGAGCTTAAATACCTAAGTACAATTAGGGCTTTTAGCGGAATCGTATAAAAACGATCTATCGCACCTATCAACCGATAGAGTTTTGGGATACCTAATAACAATTATGGTTTAAATGGATTTGTATACAAACAATCTCACGTACCTATCATTAAATAGGTTTTAGATACCTAACTATAATTAAGGTTTTTTAGCAGAATCGTATAAAAATGATCTATCGCATCTATCAACAGATAGAGTTTTGAATACCTAATGACAATTAGGGTATATATGGGATCGTGTACGAACGATCTCACGTACCTATCGACATATAGAGTTTTGATACCTAATTACAATAAGGTTTTTTTAGCGGAATAGTATAAAAATGATCTATGGCACATATCAACATATATATAGAGTTTTGGATACCTAACGAAAATTAGGGTTTATATGAGATCATGTACAAATGATCTCAAGTACCTATCGATAAATAGGGTTTAATTATCTAACTACAATTTTTTTTCGGAATCATATAATAACAATCTATCAAACCTATCAACAAATAGAGTTTTGGATACATAATAATTAGAGTTTAAACGGGATCGTGTACGAATGATCTCACGTACTTATCAACATATAGGGTTTATGAGACTTGATTTTTCTTGTTTTTCTTTTGCAGTATCGGTCGTGCCTCTATGACTTTTAAGAAAATATTTCAACATAATCCTTTTTCCCTTTTTTTTCTTTTGAAGTGTCCTTCACAGCTAGTTGAAATTCGTCGATCGACGGTTTCGAGCTTTATTTATGGACAAATTACTCATGTTTTTGGATAAAGTAACAATTTTTGTTCCTATAGTTCCTATCCTTGTTTATATCTTTTCTTTTTTCGAGATTGAAATAAACCTTGATCTTTTGGAATGAATCATGGTGTTTTCAGATTCAAAACGTATTCGGGGCTAGGCTTTAAACATCTTTTACGTCCTTTGTGATGATTTATTTTTCCCCAACTTTCAAGATATCAGCTATCAAGTCGATCTCGTATACAAACGATTATCCATGAACATAACCTTTGAAGAAGGTGGTCAACATCTTGACGTTTGATAAAATAGTGAAACTTATTTTTGGTTGCTCGACCCTAAACCACATTTATTGAAATTTTAACTCATCGTAAAAACATTTGAGAGAGGTTTTTTGACTTTCTGCTTTGGGTTTTCATATGCCATTTTCTCTCTTTTTTTCTTTTGTTGGCTCGCGGGTATATTTGGTAGAATCGGTACACCCTTAACCTTGCCGCAACAATCAATTCTATAGTTTGGGTAGACAACAAATGATGATTTCAATATCTCAACTAGGGATGACAACGGTTACCTTACTCGCCGGGTAGTGAAGTATCTATCCCCGATCCTGATTTACATTTTACTACCTGATCTTAAACCTAAACTCGATGAGTATCTCCACTTCTATCCTCATCCCTGATTCTTCTGGTACCCCATCCCCGATGGGTACCCATACCCGATTAAAAAACTAATTATGAGATTATAAAGTTTGATTTTTTTTAAATTAATAATATCGAAATATTAAAAATACAAATAAAAACATTATTTGCTTACATACTTATTAGATAGATGTTGAAGAAGATAAAATAGAGCGAAAAATAAAATAATAGTTAAATAAAAGATAAAAGATTGAATATTAAGAACTATGAGAAGATGTAATATTTTGATATTAAAGTAGGTTGAAGATCAAGATTTATGTAGAGAATATTTTTTAGGTAATATAATTTTTTTTTAAGATGGAGTGGAGTGTATATATGATGTTATTTGGAATGGAGTGTGGATAAGACTAACTTAAATGATGTATTTATGAGATATTTGTAATGATAAAGAATTTGAAAATTCATATTAAGTTTTAATTAAAAAAATATACTTTTAATATTAATAAAGTCGGGTGTTGGGTATCGGGTTTAGGTTTCGCACACTCCCCATCCCCGACCCCATACCCGACCGTGTACCTTCTCCCCCTTCCCATGCCCAATCCTGATTCCGATTTAAATTACCCGAACCCAACCATTGGGTACCCACAAGTATCGGGCATACATGACCATTTGAGCCATTTTCTATTTTCGTACTCGGGGTATATCTAGTAGAATCGATACATTCTACTCTTGTCGTAACAATCATGAATAGAGTTTGAGTGAGCAAGAATGATGATTTCAATACCTCAACCAACACATGAATATTTTTTCATTTTTTTTTGAGATTTTTGGAATTTATTCCGGTTATCTTTTTGGCATTTTCACTTTTTTTTTTGTTTTTTTCTTCCCAAAGCATGAGTCTTAAACCTCTCATTCTTTAACAAAAGTAACGATAAGTTTCATTTCTCAATTTGGGGCTCTAGACCTTACTTTTATGGGGGTTTATTAAGGTTATTTTTCTTCAAAAACCTTCGATAGAGGGTTAAGCTCAAGATAATCGCTTACAAACGAAAAAAGCTTATGACCTATCTCATGAATTGGGATTATTGTGAAATCCTCGGTTTTGTTTATGAGAATATCACTCGAAAGGAAGCGATGCACTTAGCTTTCCCGTTACTTATTTTCTAAAATCTGACACATCTTCTCTAGGATGAGATCAATATTTTCTTCTTTTCTCAAATAAATTTCTTTCTCTTGAGGAGGGACCCAGGATTTTATTTATATAAGTGAGACTGGGCCCTTAAACATACATGTTGCCTAGATATCTTCTCTCTATTTTTATGTATTGAGAAGAACTAGGTCTCCATAGTTCGGACATGAGTCCTTTGTAAATTTTTTAAGTTATACAAAAACATGGGATTGAATTCTGTTGAAATAAGCTTCTTTCAAGGTCGAGCTTTAAATCGTTCTACGCATGCTTGATATTATACAAAATATCTTTTAAACGCATCGAGATTTCTTGGCGCAATAAACTTTTCGTCTTCTATTCTAAATAGGCGGACAACTCCTCCATAGAGGATTTCTTAAGTATGAATGGTCCTTCACATTGGGGTAAAAAAAATCCCCTAGGGTCTAGGAGTTCTTAGGTTCGTTTGAGAACTAGATTACCTTCTTTGAGGTTTCTAGGTTTACCTTCTTATTGAAGGTGTGTGACATGCGTTTTTGGTAGGCTTGGATTTTACACAAAGCATTTAACCTCCTATCCATTAACGTTAGTTGGTCATATCGAGACTTGAACCAATCTTCTTCTATGACATGGCTATCTAACAATATTCTTAGAGTTGAAAATCAATAAAAGTTTGCATACAAATGTATTAACTATAGTTTTCTTTCAGTTTGTAGTTTGGTGATACTCGGGAAAGAGATTTCACGCTTCATCCTCCGTACCCATTTTAAAAACAATATCTACTTATAAAGTTGGTTTTTGAAAATCGGTTATATAACATTTGAGTTTTAACCAATTATTCTTCCGGTCATAGTCATACTTTTAAGTTTTAGCGTTATTTAAAATATTGAAACAACAATATTTAAAATGTTGGTATCTCTTATTGATGAGAATTAGATAGGATTATTCCTGAAGAGCATTATTCATTGTAAGAGTGTTAGGGTTTAAAAATAAACACCAAACATGCCTTAGTCTAATATTTTTGTGTGGAAATATACAAAAAAAATATTTTGAAATCATTTTCTAATTTTTTTGGGATTTTTAGAAAATGATTTGAGGTTCCAAAAAAGGATTTTATGTTTTACAAAGTGGAACCAAATAGGATTAGAGTCATAAGCCCTATGTCCATTTTTATGGGTCGGGGTCTAAAAATCCTCGATTTGGGTCGAGGAGCCTATCGGTCGAGCCTCGGGATCTTCGGTCGGAGTGCCGAAGTCCATTGGTCTAGGTGTTAAGGACTCTCGATCCTTGGCTGAAAATTACTGGTCTAGGTGTATAAACCCATCCGTCCTAGGTTAGCCCTAGGCTAAGTTCATTTGTTTGGGATATAAACCCACTAGTCCTAAGTTAGCTATAAACTAAGTTCATTGATCATAAGTTCGGGAATACTCGGTCCTATATTTAACCTCTCGATCCTGGGTTGGACCTCTAGGTCCTAGATTAAAATCCTCGGTCAGACCTCTCTGTCCTAGCTCAAGAACGTCGGTTGGAACTCTTGGTCTTAGTTCAAGAACGTCGGTCGAACCTCTCAGTTCTATCTCAAGAACATTGGTTGAACCTATCGGTCCTATTGAAATTCTTGGTCCTAGGTCTCGGTCATGTGTTCAAATTTCTGGGTCCTAGGTCTTAGTTTGGACCGAGAATCCTTAGTCGGATTTCTTGTTCCTAGGCTAACAATCCTCGGTCCTCAAGAACAACAAAGTTCATTTCTCGGTCTGGACCGAGAATCTTTAGTCGGATCTCTTGATCTTAGGTCTCGGTCTGGACCGAGAATCCTTAGACGGATCTCTCAGTCCTAGGCTAACAAGCCTCGGTCCTCAAGAACAACAAAGTTAATTTTTTAAAATTCGTTTTTTTAGTTTGGATTATTTAATCCAAGGGTTTGGGTAGCTTCACAAAGCTCCTAGGAACATGCTGATCATCATCATCTCAAGGTACCAATCAATCTTGATGATGATCAAATCGTTTAAAACAGTTTGTGATTAAAATTTGAGTTTTTTTTAAACTGTTTTGAGGAGAAATGAGATGCCCAATAGTTTCCTTATATTCCATATACTTGATTGGTACCAAAACAAAATACTAGCTATTCGTTTTTGACCAAATCAAGAACTCAAAAATTTCAATTATTTTGAATTTGAGCAAACATGATTGGGATGGATCAAACATGATCCAAACAGTTGCTCAACATCATTACAATCATATTGGGATGCTTTTTGAGTTGTGATTCAAGAGAATTTGCTAAAGAACATCAAATACATTTTTTTAAATATAATTTTGGGTTTTTCTGTTTTAAGTTGATTGATTGTCTCTATCCTATCTAGAAAGTTCAAACATGATCCTAATATTAGTATCCAACCTTAAAAATTTCAAATTTAAACTGTAAATATGAATTAGAGAGTGATTGAAACCTTACCAAGGATCGGAGAACACTCCTTGATCCTTAGGAAGCCTTTGGGATGCTCATATCCAAGCTTTAAGGCTTCAAACAGAAAATTCATAAAATCCGAAAGCTTCAAGCTTTAATGACGCATTTTTGATTTCCTTTTATTTGAAGGGGAGTTGATTCCTTGGATTTAGAATGACTTAGGGTGAGGGGAACATTCATAGCATCCCTAAGTCGGTGGGATGGCTCAAGTGGACTGAATCAACCAAACGTAATTAATGGCATTTTGGTTGTTCTTGATCCCACTTGAAGATATAGGCGTGATTGTGTCTATATTTGTAGGAAAAATAATCACCGAAGTAGGATTGGACGACTCAAGTGAACTGAATCAGCCAAAAGCCATTAATGGCGTTTTGGTTGTTCTTGATCCCACTTGAAGATATAGGTAGTGATTGTGCTTATATTTGTAGGGGAAATGATCACCGAAATATGTTATCATTTTCCCTTTTGAATTAATTTGAACGGAGGAATCGGGAGAAATCACGATTATAATTTCTAGATCGGATATTTAGGTCATTTTCGGCACGATCGGCACATTCGGCACGATCGGCACGAACAACACAAACGACACAGATTCTCGCCGCGACCGCGCTTCTACATCGGAAGTCGACCGCCATCCTCCAGCACCTTCGATCGGTTGTCGTGCGCCCTCTGGAACGTGTTCTGTTGTGCAACGAACGGTCACGGTCATCTTCTCTTACCGTTGACCGGAGCATTTCGTCAAACCCCATTCTACAGAGACTTGACGTCGAATCGGCATCGGTCGCCCTCCTCTTCTCACTTTTCGTTTACAGGTTAGTTCGGACCTCGGTCGGGACATCAAACCACACCGCGAGGCGCGGGTAGGTCTCCATTGAACTTCTTTATCGCCGTTTGAATCAAGTGTTCAGTCTGGAGGAAGCTTTCGTAGCTACAGACCGTTCCAAAATTGCTTAAACCCTTTCTTGTTTGAGCAATTATTTTCAAGCCCCTGTTCCGGTGCGATTGGTTTCCAATCGTGCTGTTTGCGCCCACCCTTTGCTGTAGAATTCCAACCTCTGTGACTCCTTTGAAGATTAGGCAGTTTGCGCTTGATCTTTCCAATGACTGGTACGCGCCCGTCCAGTGTAGTTACTCGGGCAAGGGGCGTCCTTCAAGTCCGCCCTGATGATCCTAAGAAGGTGCTGAAGGGGCCGTCGACAAGCAGCAAGGCTAGGTCTGATAGACGAACTCGCAGGTCTCTTAACAATCCCAGGAAGTAGAAGCCAGAAATCATGGATGAAGTCCTAAACAGCGGAGAAGATGCGCCTATTGATTCTATGCCAAATACAGCATCGGGTATGAGTTCTTTTCCACATGTTGATGAATTACATGAGAATAGTTTTATTGGGGATTCATATTGTAACAATATGCATGTTCATAATAGAAATGATAGGATTGAATTGATAGGAAAAGACAGTACTGCATATAGAAATGATAGGACTTTAATTCCAGAAAATTCTGTTGTTACTGGACTTGCTGCGCAGAATGGACCGTTAGAGTCGCTGGTTGGTACCCTAGACCTGATCGGTCATTCTGTTGGGAAATTGGATTTGAAATCTTGTCTTGTTGAAATTGATGACAATCGGGTCGCTTGTGCTGAAAATTCGGTCCCAATGTTGGAGATAATCTGTCAAAAAGGCTCTAAGGTAATGCAGGAAAATGACATAAATTGTACAGGTTTATTGGGTCCTATTGAAAGCTCAAAATTGGGGTCTGTTTCTGAATCGGGTGAAAACGTTATGCTGAGATTTATGTCAGTTTTGAATGATCCTACTGAAGTTGGTACTGGTGTTCCTATTGAGGTAAGTATGATAGAGCTGAATAAGACTGTTGATCGAGAATTAATAGGTTCAAAGAATATTACAAGGTCGGGGTCAGTTTCAGAAGCAGGAAAACATGACAGTTTGGGTAATTCAAGTGCAGAGAAAGATCAGAAAACAAATTTTACCGGTCCTGCTAGAGAGGATGCTAAATTGGGCAAAATATATCATTTTGAAAATGCCTCTACAGGGCTGGAGATATCAGCTGCTCAGAGTCCATTAGGTCCAAAGAAGGATATAATTTCAGAGTCTTGTTCTACAATGAGAAATCTTGCAAATCTAAAAGTCTCGGGTTCCATTAATGATTAGAATGCTAAGTCTACCGGTCATGCTAAGGATCAAATGGAAAGTCAGCTATCCAGACTATGTACTAGGCTTGAAAAAGGTTGGACAGAAGACACTAAATGCGCCCAGGATTCTGAAACTGAGGCTAAAATTGCAGAATCTTCTAAACAGCATGCACATCTAGCTGAAACTGTTAAAGGACATAGTCTAACAGAATCTGGAAACACTGAAGAAATTGGATCTGAGTTAGAGCTATTCATGGAAATAAATTCAGCTCAATTAGAAAAGCCTAATAATACAGATCTAAAGGATGATGAACTGAACTTAATTGGTATAGCCAATGGTGAAAGCTTAGCTAGAAATTATATTAATTCGTTGATTGATGACATCATGAATGACAATCTGGGTCTGGGTATGGATCTCATGGAAGCTACAAATAAGTTGGGTCAGAATATAAGTCAGGATATAAGAGGTGAAGAATGTATGAAACTGGAAGAATTAGCCAACGGTTTTCGCTTGGCTGGGTCTAATGAGGGGTTAGCCAACGGTTTTCGCTTGGCCGGGTCTAATATGGGGTTAGCCAACGGTTTTCGCTTGGCTGGGTCTGAAAAAGATAATTTGGTTGCAAAAAAGTTGGGTCTAACAAGGGTGGATAACGTGAATATTCAAGTCATTGATCCTGAACACGCCGGTCCTAGACACACTAAAACTACTCATGGCATTGGTCATATCTCTTCAAATGCCGGTCCTAGCTCTTCAAACGCCGGTCATAGCTCTTCAAATGCTGGTCCTAGATCTTCTAATGCCAGTCCTAGCTCTTCTAATGTTAGTCCTAGCTCTTCTAATGCCGGTCCTATCTCTTTAAATGCCGGTCCTGACATCACATATCCACCTTCTACCGGTCCTAATCGCCAAGATAATAAATCTACTAACAAAGCTTTGAGCCATCGGTCGAATCAAAAGAACCAAAGCATAGATGTTGATTTGGAATCAGACGATAGCACTGACTATGATGAAACAATAATATGCGACCTCGAATATCATAAGTCCATGAAGAAGATATCGGCAACAAAGATCAAACCAAAAGCAAAAAGGCATAATTCTTCCAAAACAAGTGCTGAAATTGAAAAGATCGATCAAGAAACAGGAACGAATAATTCTAAAACAGCTAAGAAGGGTAAAAATGGATCGAAAATTAAAGAAAGGAAAAACATGAAGGCAAATAACTCAAGTTCTAAGAAGAATGCTGAAGTAAATCCCAAGGAAACTGTGATACCCGAGGCTAACCCTGAGATATTGAACCTGGGTGCGTTTTCTCCACTCGTTAATCTGGATCCTGAAATGCCAATTGATAGCATTCAAAAGAGGAAAACTGATACACAAGAGAAGAACACTAAAGGGGATATTCTAAAGAAGATCGGAACAATTGAAGGCAACGGTTTTGTGGGAAATATAAGGGTTAGATGGACCGAAAAGAACAAACAAGTCAGGAAAGATAGCATCACTGAAACAGTCATCTCCTCAGCTCCTCCTACTGCTGCAATTCCTGGCAAAGAAAATACTAAAGCTGATAACAAGGATCCTACTGCTGGTCCAACGTGGTCAATGAGGAAAAACGAAATAGCAAATTTGGCAGGACTGAGAAACCAGATGAAGAAACTATTTTTCCAAATTAATAAACAAGAGATTACGATGCCCCAAGAAAGAAATGATCAGTTGAATGCTCAGTTCAACCATCACTATCTAAAGAATTGGAATCTCTTCAACAAAGACCAATATGATGAAGTGATCAAGTGGACGGTTGACGCCATGAAGAAAATTTCGAAATGTAATAAAACAAAGGTGTACACAATCATGAGCAACCCAAACAAAACCTGGCAAGAAGGAAAGGTGTGGAATGGAAATGCCATGAGCGATCCAGAAAAGGGAAAATTCCAGATAGACACTTTATTCCCAAAGGTAATTACACTTGATCATCCGCACCGGTTTGAGCTCCCACCAGAAATTGAAGAAAAATGTGTCAAGGCATGAGAGTTTGTCATAGTTGGTCATTTTATGGGCAACATGAAGGCACCATTTGCGGAGGTTAAAAGAACGTTGATGGGTCAGTGGAAATCCTCTGGTCTAGAGAGGATCACAATCAATGATCACGGATTCTACTTTCTATCCTTCAGAAATGGAAGTGAAATAAAGTCGATCATAGAGAGCGAATATACTTTTATCAGGGGAAAAAGATTCAAGTTGTACAAGTGGAGCGAGGAACTTAATACTAATCATAGACCGCCTGAACTTGAACAAATCTGGGTGAATCTCAAGAATGTTCCACCACACATGTGCAACCCGATGGGTCTTGCCTATATTTCAAGCATTATAGGCAAACCACTTATGTTTAACCCAGCAATGGAAGGCTACGAGCGTGCATCTGTGGCCAGAGTTAGTGTCGAAATCCATCCAAGTAGCTCTCTTCCAATCAAGCTTGAACTTAAAGATAGACTGGGAAATTTATTTGACATTGGAGTACAATACGAATGGAAACCAAATCGATGCATATGGTGCAGCACTTTCACACACGCTACGAATAAATGTCCAGTCAATAATAATCTAAAATTGAAGGCCAATAACAACACTCAAGTAAGCGATATCAATGACTCTAACCAGGCTCAGGTTGAGAGAAATGTAAACATGTCTGAACTTAACAGTAATGAACGCACTGAGGATGATAAGATGGGCAACCAAAAGCAAGAACAGATAAGGGTAAGGAAGAAGATAGGAAAAAGAATGAAGTAGGTAAGGGTACAAGCTGGCCCTACTAACGTTGATCATATTGGTCATGTTCAGGGCACCGGTCCTAGGGATTTTGTTTTCTCAAGAATAGGTCCTGTTCAAAATTTCAGTCCTGGTCAGGGTATTGGTCCTGATAAAGCTGGACATAGACACATCGATCCTAGAGCTTCTCATAAAGCTATTGTTCCTAGCCATATTGACCATATTAAGCCTGGTCTTGGACTTGTTGATCATGAAACTACTCAAGCTACCGGACTTGCTACTACAGGTCCTGATGAAAAATGTGCAACCATTGCTGATCCCGACTATATTGGTCCTGATACTAGCACAAGTCCTATTATTGTGGATGATACTATTGTTGGTCCTAACTCCACCGATCCCAATACTGATCAAAGAACTGGTCTTGATGTAACTACATGTCCTAGTTCTAAAGTTTCTGAAATTCAAAGATCTATGGGACGGGGAATACTTGGCCCATATGAAACAAGCAAAATTGGATCTGAAGGCACTCCAATAGGTCGTGAGTCTACTCTTCACAGTTCTAGGAATGCAAGTAGAAACCGAAAAAACAATGTCATCAAAATTCGAAATGACCTGATCCTTGGGCTTAGAGCCACCTTTCGAGATGATGAACAGGAGAATCTTGGAATAACTAATAAAGAAGCTCTTGAGAATGGACTAGGAAATCTTGGGTTTTGTGAAATCAAAAGATCAAGTGCAGAAGAAGATAATTTGGTCTTGAATAAGGCAGTGAGCCTTAGTTCTGAAGTAGGGCGAATTAAAACCGATAGCAAACATGAATCCAATAGTGAAGAGGTTCAAAGTCAGAAAAGACCTACTAAAGCAGAACAAGATGAAAATCGAAGACAAAGCAGAAAGATCCTTGATCCAGAAGCTACTAAATCTATCACGGGAGAAGATGAGATCTACATGAGGCAACTCTCACTCAATGACAATAGTATTCCATGTAATCAAACTGTAGCCATTGAGGATAGTGAGGCAAGTGATGCTTATGATTTCTCTGATGAAGAGGTTCAGGACAGTCTAGAAAGTCAGGAACCCAACACTTATATTCATTCATGAATATAGTGACATGGAACATAAAGGGACTCAATGACCCTCTAAAATGTAAAGAAATCAGGAGGATCATTGAGAATCAGAAGATCACTATTATGGGTATTCTTGAGACAAAAATCAAAAGTCGAAACGTTGAGAAAGTTAGCAAACTGTGTATTGATAGTAGCTGGGAAATCATTCACAACTCAAATGACAAAACGGGCAGAATCTGGGTTATTTGGGATAACAAAGTTGTTGAGGTGATGACTCTCTTTTCGAATGATCAAGCAATCCTGGTGGAGGTCAAAGACAGAATCACAAGAATCGTGTGTAATCTTGCTATTGTCTATGGTAGCAACTCAAGCACTGACAGAAGACTCCTCTGGAATTGTCTTAGAAACTTGATCGGTATTGATAAATCTTGGGCTATCCTCGGTGATTACAATGTAACCAGAAACGAATCTAATCGTAGCCCAGAATCTGAAATTACTCGGGATATGATTGACTTTAATGACTGCATCAGAGATATAGGTTGTATCGAGCCTACCAATTCTGGAAACTTCTTCACTTGGTCTTCTACGAGAGGGAATGAGCAAATTAGAAAAAGTAGAATTGACAGATGTCTAGTAAATGAGAGCTGGATTAACCAATTTCCGAGAAGTCAACTTCATGTTTTGAATCCGGGTATATCTGATCACTGCCCGATTAAATTGTTCTGGGAAAAGGAAGAAAGGTTCAAAAGGCCCTTTAAAATTTTCAATTTCTGGATGGATGATGATAAATTCAAGGGTATTCTCGAAAGCGTATGGTCAACAGATGTCAGAGGTTCCAACATGTACAAGGTTTCTGAGAAGCTTAAGCTCCTGAAGAATCATCTCCAAAGCTTTGACAAGAAGAAGTTCAGCAATATCTCCAATAGAGTTCTGGCTGCTAGAGAAGAACTGGAAGAGGTTCAGAAAAAGTTATTAAGGGATGATAGTGATGAACAACTCAATGAAACAGAAAGATATGCGCTTGAAAACTTCAGGAAACTGAGTCTGCTTGAAGAGAATTTTGTTAGACAGAAATCAAGACAGAGCTGACTTTCGTTGGGTGACAAAAACACAGCTTTCTTCTACAGAAAATGCAAGGCTAGAAACATGAGAAATAATGTGTACAGGCTGAAGAATGATGACGGTGAATATGTTCAGGGTCAAAAGGGTGTCCAAGATCTAGCTATTGATTTCTATAAACAACTTATGGGTACAAGAAAGCAGCATCAAAGTCACCTGAATACCTTGTATCAAATTACTGATAAGAAAATCTCTGCAGAAGATAGTCGCGAGTTGATAAGGGTGGTCACGAAGGTTGAAGTTAAAGAAGCTCTGTTTAGTATTGATGGGAATAAAAGCCCGGGTCCTGATGGGTTTAATGCACAGTTCTTCAAAGATAATTGGTCGGTTGTGGGTAAAGATGTTACTGATGGGGTTGTAGAGTTTTTCAAAAATAGGAAGATGTTAAAGCAATGGAATACATCGGTCCTAACCTTGATCCCCAAAACTGCGGTACCTGAGAAAGTACAAGATTTCAGACCAATTTCCTGTTGCAATGTGATTTATAAAATAATTTCAAAAATCATTTCTAAACGTTTTAAAAATGTAATAGGAAAAATAATAAATCTTAATCAATCTGCATTCATCCCCGGTAGGACAATCTATCATAATATTCTTCTCATGCAGAGCCTATTAAAAGGCTACGGGAAAAAGAAAATATCCCCGAGAGTGGCTTTTAAAATAGATATCAAGAAAGCTTTCGACTCTGTTAAATGGGAAGCCATTCGAGACTTTCTGGTTGTTTCTGCTTTTCCTATGATTTTTATCGATTGAATTATGCAATGAATTTCATCATCCTACTTTGTTGTTAGCGTCAATGGAGTCCACAGAGGCTATTTCAAGGGTGAAAACGGGGTAAGGCAAGGGGACCCCCTCTCTTCTTACCTTTTCGTAGCTAACATGGCGATCTTTGAGAGCATCTTCGCGATGTTCCGAAAGAATCGTCCATACATCTTTCACCCATTCTGTGAGGTAGAGGAGGTAACACATTTATGCTTTGCTGACGATTTGTTCATTCTAGCGCACGCAGACGTTGATTCCATTAAAACTATTAGGGATGCATTGACGTTCTTTTCTGAGGTAACAGGTTTAACTATTAATGAAAGCAAAAGTGTGGCATTTTATGGAGGCGTGAAGGACGAAACAAAGCAGGACATCTTCAACATCATGGGCATCAAGGAAGGCAGCTTTCCCATAAGGTACTTAGGAATTCCGTTAACTGCGAAGCAGATCGAGATCTCACACTGCAAGCCGCTGATTGAAAAGGTAAAAAACACGATATCTGGTTGTGCAGCAAAAAAACTTTCTTATGCAGGGAGGATCGAACTTATCAAAACCGTGGTTATGGGCATAGTTGGCTATTGGGCGCAGCAAATGGTCATTCCGAAGAAGGTAATGAAGGAACTCGACACGCTGATGAGAAACTTTATCTGGGGTAGTAGTGGAAGAGGAGGAAAGAAAGTCAAATGGACCGCTCTCTACAAACCGAAGGACGAGGGAGGCATCGACTTGAAGAACTGTATTGAGTGGAACAAGGCTCTAACCTTCAAGCATCTGTGGGCTTTGGAGCGCAATCAGGAGTCACTATGGATCAAATGGGTGCATACGAGGTTTATGAAACACGAAACCAGCATCTGGACCTGCAAAATTCACGAAGGTATGAGCTGGTCTCTAAAAAAGATTCTTAAACTAAGAAGCGATATTGCAGATCTTTATGACATCCGACTAGGGGACGGGAAAGGCACTCTATTTTGGCATGACCCTTGGTTTGAAAACCAGCCTATCATCGACAAGGAGGAGTTTCAAAATACTCGTATCAGAAGGGACTGCGCAAAAGCGAAAATCAGAGACATCAAAGACGGGAATTGGAACTTGCTCTTGAGAAGAATTCCATAAGGAAAAAGGATACTTGATCATATAAGTAACATACAACTACATGACAGACCGGATATTCATGAATGGAAAGCTGAGGACAATGGGAAGCTGGTATTGAAGAAAATATGGGATGTAATCCGGGAAGAAGCGCAGAAAATAGAATGGGCTCCTCTTGTATGGTCAACGAAGATTATCCCTCGACACCAGTTCATTTTATGGCTCGCCTTCTGGGAAAGACTCAGCACTCGTGATCGTATCAGTAAGTATATGAGCATCCCAGACGCGAGCTGTCTTCTATGCATAGGAAATGAAGAAACTATAGATCACCTATTCGGGAGCTGCTGTATTGCTTCGAAGCTTTGGAACAGATTCTAAAAAAGCCTGGAGCTGACCAGTTTCCCGAGCGAATGGAATGAAATCAAAGAAGCAGCACTACTCAAAGCCAAGGGAAATAGATTTGCAACAAGCGTGTTCAAGTGTGGCTTTGGAGCAGTGGTGTATAACATTTGGCAAGAACGGAATGCAAGGGTATATGACAGAACCCGTAGGAGCATTGACGAGTTATGGAAAGATATTGTATCGGATTGCAGCGCCCTCGCGGGAACGTGGAGAAAAATTCCAAGCACGGAGCAGAACTGGAATATCTGCAAGATCTGAAATTTACCGTTTTTTAAACTCACTAGAATTGAAAGCATTGTAAACAAATAATTCATTTACGTTTTTAGCTTTTTAGCTTTTATTCAGAATGTTACGACTTCAAAATCATTCTAGGTCTGTCTAGAATGATCTCTTAAACTCGTGGTTTTTTCCCGTTTTTGGGAATTTTTAATGAAATGACGCTAAGTCGTTTTTCCCAAAAAATTAAAACGATTGATTGTGCAGAAAGTTATATAAAGAGAAGATCAAAGACGGGTCTTTAATCTTATCTGCTCCGGCATCGGGTTGGAGACAAAGGTGGCGCTCAAAACGACGTCGTTTTGAGCGCGTTTGGGCATTTTGTTAGCGTCATGGCTAACGGGGTTAACGTTCGCATTAGTTAATCCCTTACAGCTCGGGTGCGCACTCCTTTGGTTGCAGCGGGCGTGTCTGGGTCATTGGATGAGATTCCAGCGCTCATTTGATGAACCAGTTTTTGCTGTAATTTTTTCTCTTGGTTTCGGCTACACCCGATCACAATTTTTTTATATTAAATCTGTAAGGGTTTGTTTAAAATTGATTTTTCTTTCAAATTTTTGACTTTAATTTTAATGTTTTTAAATACACAAAATATATAAATATGGAAAATATTTTTTTAATTTTTTAATTTTATAATTTTTTTTCTTTTTCATATTTTATGGTTAAATAAATAATTTTGGAAGATGAAATAGGTAACTCATTTCATCCTAAATTATTTATTTTAATCTCTAATTTTTTTTTATAATTATTTTAAGATAAATGAGTACATCATTTATCCCAAATAATTTTATTTTTATTATTTTGACTATTATTTTTAATTAATTATGTTTTAATTATTAATTAATTGTTTTAATTGAGTTTTGTCCATGAAGTTAATTATTTTGATTTGGTTTATTCAAAAATAAATCAAAATAATTATTTTAATTTTATAAATTGGTTCATAGATTTTTAGTGTTTATAATATTTTTTTAAGCCAATAATACTTTATTAATCCATCTCTCATTCTCTCCCCATTTTTTCAAACAAATCATTGTTAGTAGGAATTGAATTTGAGTTTTATTGAATTTTTCTTATTCTTTATATTAAATCACGACACCAATTTTGTTTATCTTTTACTTCATTTTCTAATTTCAAAAATTTAAGACGTTTTCATTCATCCAAGCTAACGTAAAGATCACAGTTATTATTGGATGAAATTTAAAAATCAAACAAACTAAGTAATTATGACATGTATTGTAAAAAAATAATCATTCACATAACAAAAATAACATCAAACAAAAGCAAACACACATCACATCAAATTAATGAACTAAGATCAATATATATGGATACGGACTCTCTCATGTCAAAATCCATCTTAACTCATTTGTGGACATCATAATTAACTTCATTATTAAGTTTATGTAATTTTTTTTTCAGATTTTTCTTCTTTCTATTTGTTCGGAATCAACATTAAGTTTATCAAGCTTATCTAAGTTTTTGTCCTAGTCAATGTTTCTATAATTACCAATATTTTTGTACTGTCTCGTCTCGAAAGAAGTTGCCTTTCGGAGACATGCCATTTTTTTTTGTAATGTTTCAATAATATACCAATTCTGTACTTGTTTATATATAATAAATATGAGTATTTTCTCTAAGTTATGTAAAGTTAAGATAAAAATAATATTTGAACAGGAACATATCGAAGAATGTGAGTGAAACAAGACATAGTGTAAGTAGAATAGAACACCTGATCATCCTGCACAAAGGAAGGAATGGAAGAGATAGAGATTAAAGGGGTTTCTACTTTTCGGGCCCTTAGTTAATTATGTTTGTTTATGTGATGAAGGTCACTGCTTGTCGAGCAATAGTCTATTAAGGGCATTTAACTAATCTTTTTATAATAATTAATCACTTTCTTGTGTCACACATAGTCACCAACATGTACACCTTTCGTTTAAATGCCTTATAGGTCCCACTGCCAACTAATAATGAACTCTTCCCCATTTTAACAAGTAAATTATTCTATATATAATAATATATCATGGTGTCATAACAATTTAGTTATAATCTTTTAAATGTCATTTCATTTTTAATAGGTTTCTCATATATTGTTACATTAATTATTTATTTCGTCTAAGTTATGGATAGTAGCTTATAATCATATGAGATGTTTTTCTTATAATGCTTAGTCATGTATATATGATTGATATTGAGTTTAATCCTTATACACATGTCCGGGATTATGTTCGATTCATTTTCATTGCCTCGATTTTCTCGAAAATCATATATTGTTTTAGTTTTGCTTTGTTTCTTAAAAGAGTTTTAATAAAACAATCTTTTGGTATATGAGTGCTTTTTAAGAAACTTTTTCTATATTTCAAAATTTAACCTTTATTTTCCTAACAACCTTTAGTGAGTTGTGCCTTTTAACCCTCAATGAAAAGTCTAATTTAAAATTCATTTCTTTTTGTTTGTGTATATTTTATTATTACTTGGGTAAATATATACAACTTTATATATGATCTATTTTTGGTAAAAATAATAATATTGGTTCATTTTGTATTTTAGAAAACTAATTAGGTGCAAATAATAATATTAGTTAATCTCATCATTGTCTTTACTATATGACACATTATTATTAAGAATACACAAAAACAAAATGAGCATGACCTTAATTGCTCGAAGCAAGCCAAGAACAACATCACAAGTTAGACCTATCAATCCAACCGGTGTCACGGAGAATCAACAATACTCAATCTACACATCATAATACAACCCTTTAAAATATATGTCTTGAGTCTTGACCCATCATAGTTAATGCATCACAATATAGGCTTGTACTCATAAATTTTTATACTTTATCAATAAGTTATAAGTCTTTCACATTTTATCTAATTTAATTGTAAACAGAGATTGTAAACTTACTTTTTTTCCTTCTAAATATTGGATGGGGGCTAACAATGATTATATATATATATATATTTGGATGAATTGTGAAAAGAATATATAGTTAATGAGGTAGCACGATGATCTCGAATATGGGGTAGGGGAATGAATGAGTTGATGGGAATGTGTCTTAAAAAAAAATAGTTGATGGGCATGCATGCCTTTTGAAGTCATGTTTAATTGTTGGCCACTTAATTAATTAGGCATGTAAGAGAAATACAAAATGGATTTAGGAGCATAATGGCTTGTTAAGTTGTAAATGGAGATAATAATAATACAATCTTAAAAATTGTCATTAAGATCGATATCATGATTTTTTAACACAAATTTTGAATTATAAACTAATTGAAGGAACGTCTTGAGTGTAACATTTAAATGACAATTACTTAGAGTGAGCCTTCACTTGTCCGAATCAATTAAACGTTACACGACTCATTCGGAACTGAGAAATATTGTATTTGTTAGTTATAGACAAGTAAACCCAAATATACGATCTAATTAAATATAAGGTATTGATTAGTATAACCAACTCAGTAGCATCAAGAATTTAATTTCCCCACTATTAGTCCAAATTAAGTTATGATGAATTAAAATAACTAAAATCAACCGGGACCTTGAAATGGATTTATGAAAGCACGCGCCGTTAGTCTATTATCTATTCTCCCAAACCCTAATTAATTTGATTATTTAATTAAACTATACATTTTCTATCTCGGAAGTAGAAACTCCTTTTTGCAATCATCCCAATGCTCTATTTACTTTTATCATATTCACGATCATTTTATTTATTTGCATTCCTTTTTGCAATAATCCCAATGCCACAGTTATGAATCATGGCAGACCTCTGCCTAAATTTGTTCTTATAAATTAATTAGATTAACAGGAATGGAATTAAAGAAATTTTTATGCTATTCTCACATTCGTTTGGAACAATGGTAAATGGAGAATCATTTTTCGAGAATCGACGAGCTCGATAATTTACTAGGTAACGTGGTTATATTATTAATATTTTTTTATTAATGTAATGCGTTGTATTGTGTTTAAACTATTTTTATCATTTTTAATAATAATGAATTACTCTTAAAATTAAAAAATAAACAAATTTCTATTTACATAATAAATGAAATGAAATGTTGTTAACCATAACATCATATAATACCTTAATTCCTCAATTTCTGAATATTTCTAATCAAATAATTTCTGGTTTTTCTTCATCATTATATATAACTTCTTTAAATAATTTGTCTCATGTGTTGCTTGCATACCATTTAAACAATGTAATTGACAGAAATTCTTCACAAAAATGTCACACCAAGCGTGCTAGTGGTGGAGATTTGAGTCCCATAATTAACAATAGAACATATATAATTCACATATATATATATATATATATATATATATATATAACAATGTTTAGACAATCCGGTTTTTATGTCCATTGTGTGGACATTAAAACGACATCGTTTTATTTCTTTTTAATTGACTAGTTAAAAAAAGTCGAATAAAAGTCCGACCCGTTTTTAACCCAAATGTTTTACTGCTTTGTCACTTCATCTGCCATAATCCTTCTTTAACATTATTACGAAATTGTTCCAATTTCACTATTTGATTACGATTACGATTATGATTTTTATCTCTAGACATTTCACGATTTGTTACCCTATTTCACGAATTTTTGTCGGAAATAAGCTTTGTAGCTTGTGAAACTTTACAAATCTTTGCTGGAAATAAGCTCTGTAGCTCGCGAAACTTCACGAATCTTTGTCGGAAACAAGCTCCGTAGTGCGCCAAAATGGTACGCTTTGAACATTATTTATACGAAACAAAAGGTTTGGAAAATCATATTGACTGTGTGAAAAGTTCTGTTTTGTTTGGAGAACTAGCAATGTTTTGTTTTGTTCGTGTGAAAGATTTTGTTTTGTTTGAAGAACTAACAATGTTCACTTTTGTTAATATTTAGGAAACAAACAACAACAATGATAAGGATGAGAGATAACGTATTTCATTAATATTGTATTTATAATATTTCAAGTTGATAATGCTTACGGTTGTAAACTTGTTATGTTTTATAGTATTTCAATAATTCATGATAAACGCGTTTCACATGGCAGTTCACACAGCCTTCACTTTACATGACTATAGTACGCGCTTCACATGTCGTCAAGGACGGATCCATGATATAGAATTGGGGTGTGTTTGAAAATAAATTGAAGTAGACTTAAAAACATAACGAGAAAATTTTGGATTAAACGAGAGAATAAATATAAGTCTTATAATTTTTTTTAATAATTAGATAAACAAACAGCGAATTATATTGAATTTTTTAAAAGAAAATAAGGGGTAATGTCATATTTTCACCGTAGAAAAATTATTTATTTATTATTTTTGGGTGGGATAAGCCCCTACATAGATCCGTCCATGTATATCGCTGATGTACATTATATGTGATGCGCGCTTCACATTAGAACGTATAATACGCTCTAATGTGAAACACACTTCACTTTCGTTGATGAACACTATCACTTGAAGCCTTCACATGTGAAGCACGTTTTTTTTGAAAAATAATATATTTATTTTTATAAATAATATTAATGATTAATTTTATTTCACAATAATAATATAATATTTTGTATAAAAAAATATATAATTACTATCACACAGCTACTGCCTTCACTTCACATGAATCTTCATTTTATTTTCATATTCACCGACATTTTGTTTTTTCCATCATCAAGAATTGAGAGTGAATTATGAGTTGTCGCCGTCAATTAAATTTTGATCAAAACGCTCAGAATTTGGAGAGTACTACTCCTGTGTATTTTAGAAGAATTTATACCACATATGGGTAGTTATTTTGAGTAAGAAGATGCCTATAAATTCAATTTAACATACGCTAAAAAAAATTGAATTTGGTATAAGGCACAATTCAAAACACAATGATAAATTAGGTTCAATACTAGATAGTGTATTTTTTTGTGGTGCATAAGGTCAAATATGAAAAAACAAAAGAGTTGTTTATGTAAAATGTAGTCATCCTAAAAACAAGGTTTGGTTGTGAGGCTAAAATAAAGAT
This sequence comes from Impatiens glandulifera, assembly GCF_907164915.1. Lineage (NCBI taxonomy): Eukaryota > Viridiplantae > Streptophyta > Magnoliopsida > Ericales > Balsaminaceae > Impatiens > Impatiens glandulifera. The sequence goes on from NC_061866.1 coordinate 2,188,304, forward strand.
AAAGAGGGGGAAAATGAATGTTTAAATTAATGAACTTTCTCAGTGAACATAATCATCCTCTTTCAAGTCCAAAAAATCTCACATTTATAGATGGCATAGAAATATATCCGCGTCTACAAGCTTATATATTGAGATGACATGTAATGTGGGAATCTCCAAAAGCATCACACACTCTTATGGAAAAACAAGTAGGTGGAAAAGATAATTTATGTTTTATTTATGAATATTACAAAAACTACTTGCAATCTACAAGAATAAGAGATTGTATGATTGATATACATGGTGTGTTAGAATATTGTAGAAAATGCAATTTTATGATCCCAATTTTTCTTATGTTATTCAACTTATTGTCGACGATTTAATAACATATATTTTTTGATTTGATGCTAAGATTCGAGTTGATTATAGACACAGAGATGTTTTCTTTGACACGACCTATGGAAAGAACAATGAACGTCGTCCAATTGAATTGTTCGTAGGTGTTAATCATCTCAAGCAATCTATAATTTATGGTGTCGTTTTATCATATGATGAAACTATTTTGACTTTTGAATGATTGTTTGAGACATTTACTGACAATATGTTTGACAAAAAACCAAAAAAAATTTATCTATCAAGATGCGACAATGACAAAGGCCTTAACTCAAAATGGTCTAAAATAAATCATCGTTTGTGTATTTGGACATTTATCAAAATGCAACCATACATTTAAGTGGAGTCTTTCACGAGTTCAAAGAGTTTGTAAATGATTTTGCTTCATGTATATATAATTTTGATGAAGAGGAAGATTTTATTGAAGGCTGGAATCTAGTATTAACAAAGTATGCACTTGAAGACAATGATTGGTTGAGGTTATATTTTTTTTCAAGAAAATGTGGGCTTTAGCATATGAACGATATATGTTTTATGAAGATATGACTACAACCCAAAGAAGTGAGAGCATGAATAATATTTTAAAAATATATATCTCATATAAACACAAATTTTTGGATTTTTTCAATCACTTCCAAAGACTCGTTAATGATAGTAGATATGAGGAGTTAAAAACTGATTTTAAATCAATTAATAGTGTGTCATGTTTGTACTACCCAATTGAGGTCTTAAGAATATAAGTAATATTTACACTCCTGAGATATTCAAGTGTTTTGAACGACAATGGTTAATGTCTAACGACTGTGGTGTAGAAATGTTGTGGATGTTCATACACACACAAAATATAAAATTACTCCCCACAAAAGTATATACCATCATATAGTTATAGTTGATTAAAATTATGATAAAATAGAGTGTAATTGTCGGAAATTTGAATTTAGTAGGATTTTATGTTCTCATATTCTGAAGATAATCATGATAAGAAACAATATGAAGATTCATATTGAGTTGATATTAAGAAGGTGGACTCAAACAAAAAAAAAAATAGATATTTTGGAGTTACAAATTTATTGGTGAACATTAATACTTTGGATCCTACCGTATTTCAAAATATGTGATATAAAGAATTATTTGGCTTTTGTATTCATTTGATTAGAAGTCAACAAAAATGGATAAAATTTATAAGAATGTTAAAAGAATGTGTGTTGAGCTAATGTAATATCATGGATTATTTGATTATGTTGATGAGAGTCAATGAAATTAAAGTGAAGAAGAAAACAAACTCTAGTAAAAGAATGAAAGATTGCTTAGAGAAGAACTATTAGAAAAGAAAACCAACTTAAATTTCAATGCCAATAACTGGTTATAGTATAACTCCACAACATTTGAAAGAAAGTTTGAGCATGGCTGTTGACATTTCATTTACTGTACTTTTGTCATCTGTGAATATGGTCTTCACTTTACATGACTATTTTAAATTGCTCTTATCAATACTGAAATTATTCAAAGAGTTGTACAAACATTAACAAGTAGTTAAGTTTTTAAATATATAAAGAGTTGTACAAACATTAAAATTATTATATTTCGCATTTATTAATATATTTAAAACATTTTGTTGTTGTCTTCCTTATATAATTTTTATTTTAAATGATCTATATATTAAAAATAGGTGATTGAATTATAATAAAACTAAACCTTATTTCACATTAGAGCTACAACAACGATTATTTTTATTTAACATTAATAACATAATATTTTGTATAAGGATATACAATTACTATAATTAATAATTTTAAAATAACAATACAAAAATATAATGATTAAGTTTTGATTTTTTATTTTATAACGCTTAGTTAAATATATTAAGTTAGAGCGTACAATTAATATATTGATTTTTTATTTTATAACACTTATTATTTTTTTAACAATAATAACATAATATTTTGTATAAAAAAAAATACAATTACTATAATAATTAGTTTTTAGTTTTTAGTTTTAAAATTAAAGAGGTATCTCATTCCATATTAAAAAATTATTCAATTTTCTTTTGGAAAAAACAACTTAACGTCATTTCATTAAAAATTCCTAAAAAAGGGGAAAAACCCCATGAGTTTTACGAGATCATTCTAAACAGACCAAGAATGATTTTGAATTCATAACAGTTTCTAAATAAAGCTAAAAAGCGAAAAAACGTAAATGTATTATCTCATTACAATGATTTCAATTTTAGTGATTTTAGTAAAAGGTAGATTCCAACTTCTACAGATGTTCCAATTCTGCTCCGTTTTTGGAATTGTTCTCCATATTCCTACAAAGGCGCCGCAATCCGAGACGATATCATTCCATAGCTCTCCGACACTCCTACAGGTTCTTCCATAAACTCTTGCATTCCGCTTCTGCCAGATGTTATAAGTTACTGCTCCAAATCCGCATTTGAATACGTTAGTTGTAAACCTGTTTCCTTTGGCCTTGAGCACTTCTACCTCTTTGATTTTGCTCCTTTCATTCAGGAAATTGAGCAGTTCCAGGCTCTTTGTAAATATATCCCAAAGTTCCAAAGCTCCCAAATATATGGTTCATAGTTTCTTCGTTTTAGTTACATAGTGAACAACTCGTGTCCGAGACGTTCATATACTTGCTGATTCGATCTCGAGTGCTTAGTCTTTCTCAGAAGGCGAGCCAAATGATAAATTGATGTCGCGTGATTATCTTGGTTGACCAAATGAGAGGAGCCCATTTTACTATCTACGCTTTTTCCGAATTGCCTTCCATATTCTATTTGAAACCAGTTTTCCGTTATCCTCGTCTTTCCACTAGTGAACGTCAAGTCTTTCCGTCGTGTTTCATAAATCTTGTGTGTACCCATTTGATCCATAGTGATTCGTGGTTGCGCTCTAGTGCCCACAGATGTTTGAAGGTTAGGGCTTTGTTTCACTCCACACAGTTCTTGAGGTCGATGTCTCCCTCCTCCTTCGGTTTATAGCGTACAACCACGATTATTATTTATTTAACATTAATAACATAATATTTTGTATAAAGATATACAATTACGTACTATAATTTATAATTTTAAAATAACAATACAAAAATATAATGATTAAGTTTTGATTTTTCATTTTATAACGCTTAGTTAATTATATTAATTTAGAGCGTACATCAACGACATGTGAAGTGCACTTCACCTAAGATCGCGCTTCATAACATCGACATGCAAAGCGCGCTTCACCTGAGAGTGCGCTTCATAGCAGCGACATGTGAGTGCAATTCACAACAGCAACATGTAATGATTAATATAATTAATATACAATTACTATAATTCAACCACTTATTATTTTATTTTAACAATAATAACATAATATTTTGTATAAAAAAATATACAATTACTATAATTAATAATTTTTAAATAACAATACAAAAATATAATAATTAATTTTTAATTTTTAGTTTTAAAATTAAAGAGGTATCTCATTCCATATTAAAAAATTCTTCAATTTTCTTTTGGAAAAAACGACTTAACGTCATTTCATTAAAAATTCCCAAAAAAGGGGAAAAAACCTCATGAGTTTTACGGGATCATTCTAAACAGACCCAAAATAATTTTGAATTCGTAACAGTTTCTGAATAAATCTAAAAAGCGAAAAAACGTAAATGTATTATCTCATTACAATGATTTCAATTTTAGTGATTTTAGTAAAAGGTAGATTCCAACTTCTACATATGTTCCAATTCTGCTCCATTTTTGGAATTGTCCTCCATATTCCTGCAAAGGCGCCGCAATCCGAGACGATATCATTCCATAGCTCTTCGACACTCCTACAGGTTCTTCCATAAACTCTTGCGTTCCGCTCCTGCCAGATGTTATAAGTTACTGTTCCAAATCCGCATTTGAATACGTTTGTTGTAAACCCGTTTCCTTTGGCCTTAGCACTGCTACGTCTTTGATTTTGCTCCTTTCGTTCAGGAAATTGAGCAGTTCCAGGCTCTTTGTAAATATATCCTAAAGTTCCAAAGCTCCCAAATAGATGGTTCATGGTTTCTTCGTTTCGGTTACATAGTGAACAGCTCGTGTCCGAGACGTTCATGTACTTGCTGATTCGATCTCGAGTGCTTAGTCTTTCCCAGAAGGCGAGCCAAATGATAAATTGATGTCACATGATTATCTTGGTTGACCAAACGAGAGGAGCCGATTTCACTATCTACGCTTTTTTCCGAATTGCCTCCCATATTCTATTTGAAACCAGCTTTCCGTTGTCCTCATCTTTCCACTAGTGAATGTCAGGTCTGTCAATAAGATGTACGCTCCTCATGTGATCTAGTATCCTATTTCCTTCTAGGATTCTTTTTAGGAGCGAGTCCCAGGTCCCGTCCTTGATGTCTTTAATTTTTGCCATTGCACAGTCTCTTCTGATTCTTGTGTTTTTGAATTTCCCTTGTGAATGATTGGTTGGTTTTCGAACTAGGGGTCATGCCAGAATAGAGTGTCTTTCCTGTCCCTTAGTCGAATGTCGTAAAGATCTGCAATATCATTTCTCATTTTAAGAACTTTCTGTAAAAACCAGCTCATACCTTCGTTGATTTTGCACGTCTAGATGCTCGTTTCGTATTTCATAAATCTCGTGTGTACCCATTTGATCCATAGTGATTCGTGGTTGCGCTCCAGTGTCCACAGATGCTTGAAGGTTAGGGCTTTATTTCACTCCACACAGTTCTGGAGGTCGATGTCTTCCTCCTCCTTCGGTTTATAGAGTGCGGTTCATTTGATTTTCTTTCCACCTCTACTGCTACTGCCCCAAATGAAGTTCCTCATCAGCATGTCAAGTTCCTTCATCATTTGCTTCGGTATGACCATCTGTTGCGCCCAGTTCCAAATTATCGGGATTATGTAGGATTAAGAAAAATTAAGACACAACATGAAATATTTGGGTTTGGGATACAAACGGATCGGGTCGGGCTTTATTTCATATTTTTTGAACAACTCAATTAGAAAGAAGCAAAACGACGTCATTTTGATGTCTACAATAGGAGTATAGAGAATTTCGCCGTAGAAGATTCGAAGTGATGTTGAGGAGCCTACTTAAGATTATAATTAATTTCTTAGTCATAAAGACTATTTTTGCTCCAAATTAAGCAAGTTGTATGTTATTAAAAATACTTTTTCAATTTTTGTGATATGACTATCTTCTTGAAGAAGAGACTTATAATCAACATTAATTTTAGTTTTTATGAATTTTCTTAATTTAGTCTTTTTCAGTTGTTTATATAATTTTGACATTGTATTTTATTTTTTACAATTTCATTTATTTATAAATTTATGATAATATGTCTGTGTCTGATGACTCATGGTAACTATGATCTTCAACCAATTATATTTATGCTTGTTTGGTGGTAATTAAGTGTAATTGAAATTAGAATTGAAATTGGAATTTAATTTCATAAGAATTGGTATTGAATTACTATTCAATTCTTATGTTTAGAAAATTATAAAATTGTAATTAAATTTCAATTATTATATTTGAAAAGATAATATAATAAAAACAATTTAAATATATAATATCTATATTGCTAAGATATTGGTTTAAAACAATTTTTTTATTTTTTTAAATATTTTCTGCATATTAAAAATGATAAGAATCGTTTAAATACAACAACAAAACATGATATAAGAAAATAAAAGAGAAAAGAAAAAAAGAAAAAGAATATAATACACTCACGTTACTCAATAGGTTATTAAACTCGTAACTTCTCGAAAATAACGATTAACTTCCCAATCGACTCTATCGGCTTTCCAAAACAAATATTAAAAAATATCATATTAATAAAATTATTATATGTATCAGACAACTAAGATCAATGAAGGTTCATCGGATTGTAATACAAATATATAGGTCTACCATATCATTCGTATAAATCTCATCTTCTAGCTTAGCGACAATAAGATGTGGATTTTAACCCTAAGGTCCTGAGTTCGAATCCGTAAGGCGGCAAGTTCTGCGACTCGTGAAATGATTAAGTGTGTTTGTGGGATAAATGTTTAATCTGTTGTCTCATTTTTTTTATCATTCATATCAAAAACTTCATAACAACTATCTACCAAAGAATTGGACATCACTCATTGAATTCCAATAATACTCCACAAAAAATTCAGATACTAGTCATCACTTGACAATGTAAAATTAAGTGAGATATCGATTCAACCTCTTAACATACGACAATAATCTAACATAATACATCATTTTCCATACACATCAATCTTAACAATTTCACCATGAATATCGCTCCATCCAAATAACGAGATCTTGGATGAAATATTTGACTCTCAAATATTTTTCGAACAAAGTTCATATGAAATCATCTTAGCGAACAAATTGTAGTATTGTCCCACATAGAAAATATCAATGTTTTACCAATATATAACACAACTTATTATGATAACTAAAGTGTCAAGAATTTTATAAAGAGTTCGATTTTCATTAAGAAAAAAAATATTAATTCGACATGTTAATTTCTTAAAATTCTAAAAAAAAAAGTTATCGATTCAGCATTTTAACTTCAAATATTTAGAAAAACAAAATATCAGTTTTACATGTTAACTTTCTAAATTAAAAAAAAAAATAGGTTCAAAATTTAACTTACTAATTTTATTTTAAAAATATCATTTTAATTTTTTACATTAAAAAAATAATTCTCGGTTCAAGACATTAACAATATTGTAAATAATAAAACAATAAGATATTTTATTTAGAAAATATAGAGAATTAAATATCGGAATTACAATTACGAGCTAAAAAGAATAAAATTAAGAATTATAAAATCATATTTGTTTAAATTTAATTAGAATTCTAATTTCAATTTCAATTAACAATCTTATATGGTCTACTAAACCTCTGAACTAAAACTATACCTCTCAATTCCAATTATATGTTTACCAAATATACTGATAATTATATATATATATATATAAATGTTCTTAACGAGGCGAAAGGAACATAATCAAAACTTGAATGGCAATGGAGGAGTTCTCAATTATTGCGATTCCTATTTTCATTAAAAATAAAAAACTAGGATTCCAAATCTTAGCTCAAAATCACAGTTATCAAATATTTTTCCAACTAAAACTAGAATTAAATTTGCTTTCCTTTAATTTTTGAAAGAGACCAAATATACATCTTACAAAATAAATTCATTTCTTCATTATATGGTAAACTAGATTTGGTTTGAAAACACTTATATTTCAAGTTGGATCTTAGTTTAAACAAAAAAAAGAAATATTATATTTTTTAATCTTTTTAAAATATCACATTTGAATATTAATTGAAATAAAATAATATTGTAAAATATACATTAATTATAATTAATGTACATATATAACAACTTTAAACTCCTCCGTCATTTATAAATGTTTCAGTTAATCAAACAGTTTCGCGAAAAGAATTAGATACATTAGATGATTTAATAATAGAGAGTAACCTTACATTAAAGGATCTTGCTCTTAGTGAGGTGCGATGTGAGGATTATTTCTTTGTGTGATATATTATGTTGACAATATATGGATTAATTTAAGGTGGTCATTGTTACTCAATATTTGCGAAGATTACTCCATATAACTACCTATGTGAGAAATTGTGGGATTCTAAATTTACTTCAAAAGTCTCTTTTTTGAATGAAGTGTATTGAATGGAGGGATTTTGACGGATGATAGATGCATGCAAAAATAGTGTATTATGGTTAGTCGTTGCAGAATATGTATATTGCGAAGAACTAGAGACGACACCACACTTGTTTTTGCATTGCAAAGTAATGTCTACGATTTTGTGTCTATTTTGAAACATGATTGATATATTGAGTGGGTGATGCCCGAGTCAATCGTTGGTTATTAAGATATTTGGATAGAAACCGCGAGCCCGATTAGATTGTGTCGATGAGTCAATATTCTGATTATTTTATAGTAGATTTTTTGACTCGAAATAAACCGTATGACGTTCAATGACCGCGTTTTATCGATGCATATTCCACAACACTATTATTATGACGATATGAATAATTTTTTTCCGAAAAACCGGTAAAATGATTGGTGAACTCATTAATCTTTTTAAAGATCCCTAAATTCGTTAATACAATATTTATGCATTTTTGTTTATCAGCAATTTTGACTTAAGTTTTCATTTTTATTTGTGTTTTTAAATTATTTTTGTGATTATGTTTAAATGACTATAAATTGTATTGATTTTCCAAATAAAAAAATAAATAAAATTTAAATTAAACTCCTTTATTATATCATGAATAATTTATAAATATTATAAAAATATTATATATTTGATTATAAAATGTAATTTAAGATGATGGAGCAATAATTTCCTTTTATTCCCCCTTATTCATAGGATGTGCACGTGCCGCAAAGCAATCAAAGAAGCAAGAAGATGGACGTTGACTTTTTTACACGAGTGGACAACACTAGTTGGGCCCCACATCAACGTCTCTTCCAGCTGTGAATGATGCGTCTTATTCTACTTTCAAACCAACGCTCCCATTTCAGACAAGAGGACAAGCTAGAGAAAAATAATTATAATAAAAGAAAGAAAAATATTTATAATAAAAAAAGAAAAATAATTTATACAAAACGACAAAGCAAGAGTCAATGTTCTCCGATCCCTCTATCATCAATTTGTTATGGTATAAAATTTTAAATATAAAAAAAAAAACATTAATACTTGTTTTGTAAAAATTAAGGCATTGTTTCAGTTGATATATTTAATATTAATCTTACATAATTTATCATTCTATTTTATATTTATTTATTAAATTTAAACTTGTTCAGTTATTTTATACCTTTACTTCTACTGTGATTGAATTAATTAGATATTCCATGGGTTAGATAAATATTTGTTTATCTGACTTTATACCTCAATATCCAATTTTATTAAATATAAAAGAAGATTAAATATTAGAACAAGTTTATCCATATGAACAAAAAAAAGTTATACATTAATAAGATATGGATAATTTACATTAAGACATTATTACAATTTATTCGTTAAAATAATTTCATAAAATTATCGTTTCTTTGAAATTTGGTAATCAAAGATTCTATTCAAGATTTCTTTTTATATTTTTTGGTGGAATTCTTACTAATGATATGTGAATGAAAAAAAATAATTTATATTATGGTTAGTTATTGTCGTATATGTCACGACTTACGAGAATGTTAAATTGATAACTCACTTACTTTAGCATTATTGATGGTGACTACTGACTAGTATCGGAAATTTTTGTAGAGTATTACTGAGATTCATTGTCTAATGTTCGAGTCTTTGGGTAATTGCTTGTAAATTTTGATTGATGCGAATGATATGACATATCTACATAGTGTGTTACTATCCGAATTATTTTTTAGTGGACTGTCTGTTTGGAGAAAAATCGTGAAATTTTCAATGATCGTAGTCATCCATGTGTATCATTCATCATGCTATTATTATGATAATTTTTTAGATTAGTTTCAGAAATTTGATAGAAACCGTCGGAGAGTTAATCGTTATTCTCGGAACCTTAGAAATTCGATAACCTATTAAGTAACTTTTTCTTTTACATTTTTCATCACGTTGTGTTTGAATTAATTTTATCATTTTTAATATACATGTACCTCTATAAAAAAAAATACATCAAATAATTTATATTAGACATATTTATAAACTAATTTAATCCAACAAAATGAACTAAAAAACCAATATAAGTGAACAAATTCTAACAATATCAACATTTTAATTAATAATTTCGAATATGAATCAAATTGATTAAAAAAAATACCAATTTCAATATGCTTAAGTTTCAAAATATTTGGATACTTTGTTAAGCATTTGTGGGGAAAATCAAAACTTAGTTATTTGATCCTATTTTTTTCTATTTGTAATTTATCAATAGAATAGTTGACGGTTTAGATAGTTTGATTGATCATTTTTATTTTTTTTTATCTAAATAACTCATTTATGGGCAATTCAAATTAACAAATTTATTTAAAAATAACTCACCAATTATTTAAATAATTATGTTTAGAAGGATGTGTTGGAGAAGGATGAAGACATTTGTCCAACCCAATGACTGGTCAACAAGACAATAAGGACCGCACGTGGGGCCGTCGCACGTGTATAGATGATTGCATTATGTATATTTAGTTTTTTATAGCCTTACTTGTAATACAAATATTTATATTGCTATTATTAATTAATATAAACTCAATTTAATTAATATGTGTTATGTTTTTCGCCACCTAAATCCTCAATCTTTATTCTAAACAGCCCTTCAGGATCTAATCTATAAGCACCTGCTTGCCCCCACAAACAAACACACATAGAGAATAATATTTAATATTATATATAATTGATCAATATTAATGAATTGTTTTAATATATCTCCACTTTAATCAACAAGATTAACAAATGATTAATTGCTCAGTTTTATCTGTAAAGGAAACTTCTAACTTTTCACTCCAACTGAGTAAGTACTAAGTACTATTAGTGCAAACAAAATTGATCAAACAGTTTAAACCCACCAAAAATGTCTTTTAACTAAACAAATCGAATTGACGATAAAATTAAAATCAATAAGCATTTATTTAAAACAATTTTAACGATTTGATTGTGAATTTTAGGGTACAAACCCAACTTACCGAACAACTCACACGCCTAATTACGATAATTAAAATGAAAAACTCATGTTTAAAAGATATTTAACCAAATATCTCAAATTTGATTAACATGTTGTGTCATATATGTAGAGTTCATTCTAAAGGTTAATATCTCCAAATAAATCATAACTCTAATATCAAATTCTAAGTTACAATTTTGACATTTCACATTTTTGTAAGTAGAATGCATATTAATTTTAAAAAATATATAAATATTATTTTATTGATTCACTTAATTGTGATTATCGAGTTCAGTCTAATCTTTAATAGTATTATTTCATCACAACCAATGGTAATCAATGGAGTATCGGGTCCTAAGAATTGATCGAGCAGCCTTAATCCTACTCCGATTCTTCCTAATGATGACATTTATTAACAATTTGTTTTCGAGTCTCTTATTCTTAAGAACGTTTTCATTTCACTGTGAATATATATATTAAGGCATTAATGTGTTGGGTAAATAATTAATTAAACTGTTGGCATATATATATATCTATATTAATTAATTAATTAAAGCTGGTCATGAACATGGACAATGAGGTTTGATTTTTGGCTTATTCCAGCTACAAAGAAAGAGACTAAAATGATCGACGATGCTTAATTAGAGACAGAAGATAATGGGTGCAAAATGATGCATAATTAAACAAGTAAAATTAATTATACAAGATAAATGGCGCTTAAGAGCATCATGTAGTTTGAACAGCAGGCAATTCTTCAAAGTCCTAACCATAATATGAGGATATATATAAATATATATTTAATTGCAACACTATTAATTCTTATAATAATATCTAATTTTTATATTTATCAATACTACTAAGACAATATCTACCTAGTTGCTTTCAAGACTAATTAATCAGCCAATCCTTAACTAGAGCCAGCAAGGCCAGTCTTACCAAATCAAAGAGACCAATATTGGAAGGTTACTATATATTTATTTGATTTCTTAATAAAAAATTAATAATAAGAATAAGAAAATGTTAAACGACGCACCCATTGAGAAGTCTCCGTTGATTTATGCGATCAACTAAAATCTTTGATCTTGAAATATGATTTGTATATACTGAAATAATGTCATAAATCTGCGACGACTATGGAACAATGAAAAAGTTATTTTATCCGTTCAAAACAAATCTTCGAAAAACAAAAACCCTAGGCCTCACAATGGGTACGAATCACAAGAAAAAAACATACAATGTAATCTAATGACAATAGTATAAAAAAATACCTCTTTTCCTTTGTCTTTCCACTCTTAGAATTGAATTCAAACTATGTTTAATTTCTTAACTAAGCAAACATCTTTCCTTGTCTTACAAACTTTTAGTCCCCACAAAAGAATTCCATCTTACATGGGCGTCACATGGATTGCCTGGGGACTTTCCCAAAATGTTTTGTCACCTTTTAGTTACATCAACCTTTTCTTGAACACAATAAATGAGCAATATTACCAATATGTATACGTGCAGGTGTGTGTACATGGTCACCTTTTTCTTGCATTAACAGCTATCAAAAGTTTCACCTCACATCAATTCATCTCATTCTTTTGTTTTAATTATGAAAAACAGATATATGTAGGGCTTGTACAAGTCTAATAAAAAATGTTATTACCATAAATTTGATCTATGTGGTTAGTAAGATGAATTTGATATATACTTTATCCATTGTTCGATTTTCCTGATTTTATGATGTCCTTTATGCAAATTTCTCTTTATAATCCATAAATCCATTAACACAAATTCATTGGCATTGGGTCTCAATCATATTTATATTAGGCCTTTTAACTTGTAAGGCCCATTAAATCACAGCCCATTGGTTGATTTCTAACATTAAACTTCATCATCATCATATTCCACTAAAATATGCTAAGAGTATGACCTAATGAGGTAGCTCCTACCTAGCTAGGAGTAACTGGTGGCAAGATAAAGCCAAAAAGAAGCATGTCATTCTTGAAGATGAACTTAAAAAATAACATTACACTGTAAGTGAAGCAACTTTTCACATAAAATAAGGAAACCAACTATGAAGAATGAATTTCCACATTATTTTAAATCCTTTTAGGATAGGATGGTGTAAATTCTTGCTTTTGGACCGGACCCATGCATTATAGCATATCTAGATATAGCCTATAGCCTATAGCTTATAACCTAACCTATGTCAATACTCATAATTATATTTTTCTTACATTCCATCACTTTTTAGGTTTCTTACTAATGGAGCTTGTTTGATGTAATTTGTGTGTGTAAAAAAGAGTAGGTTATTTGAGGTTTTAATTTTTTTTCTTTAAATTTTATAAAATAAAATAAATATAATTTAATATTTTAATCAATAAATTTAGGGATTGGGTGTTGAAAAATGATATCATATATGAGTTTTTTTTAGATAAAAGAAAAAACATCAAACAGGTCCGGGTATATAGTGGATTTTGGAGCTAGGTATGGCTTAGATATTTTAAGTTAATGTCACTGGATAAATAATAGTTTTATTTTTAATATTTTTCATGAGCCATTTGATTTAAAATGAATAAAATTAGAAACTTTTGCAGTTTTCATTCTTCATTCTTAAAAGATGGAGAAAGAATAAATATGTTTCTCGTGTATAGAAAGTCAAACTTAATTGTGGCATAAACTGATAAAAGGTATGGTTAATGAATTAAAAACTCTTCAACAACTTGGCATGGTGAAGGGACTTCCAAAATTTGAAGCTCTTTCAGGTTTGTGTGAAGATTGTTTGATAGACAAACAGAAAAAGAATTCATTCCCTAAAGTAAGCAAATGGAGAGCACTACTTCAATTTAGTACATAGTGATATTTGTGGTCCTATTAATCCTACATCAAATGGAAACAAAAGGTACTTGACTACTTTTATTGATGATTTTAGTTGAAAAATCAATGGCTTTCAAGGTTTTTAAAATTTTTAAGCATCGAGTTGAAAAGAAAACTGAAATGAAACTCAAGTATCTTAGAACTGACCGTGGAAGAAAAATCACATCTAATGAGTTTGTAAATTTCTGTCAAGATCATGGAATAAAAAAGAAAAACACTTCAACCTACACTCCACAACAAAATTGAGTTACTGAAAGGAAGAATCAAGCGACTATGAACATGGTACGAAGTACACTTTCAATCAAAAAAAAATTCCAAAAACCTTTTGCCCAGAATTTGTCAATTGGGCTATCTATGTTTTGAATATAAGTAAAACATTCATGGTAAATAATATAACTCCAGAACAAGGTTGGAATGGCTACAAACCTGTAGTTAAACACTTCAGAGTATTTGGTTGTATATCTTTTGTGCATGTTCATGATGTAAAAAAACAAAATTGGATGACAAAAGTCTAAAGTGTGTATTACTTGGAGTAAGTGAAGAATCAAATGCTTATAAACTATATACTTCAGTCACTAAAAACATAGTTATAAACAGGGATGTGAAGTTTGAAGAAGGTAAAAAATTGAATTGGAATACTGTTTTATAAAAGAAAGCGGTGTCACATTTGTTTTGAAAAACAATGATGACGAAGTAAGAGTCAACATAGAAAGAGGAGAAAATGACAAAAATGTTATAAATGATCAAGGGCAAAATAGTAGTACTTTAAGTGATAATGTGCAAGTTATTGTTGAAGAAACGACTACTAATGTTACTGATTAAGACAACTTACGTATGTCGCGTTGACTAAACGAGAGGTTCTTCTAATGTTGCTGCAGAAGACAATACTACTATAACAAAAGGAAATGTTTTAAGGGTTAAAATACCACCAATATAGTTGAAAGACTATCTAGTTGAGGATGATCAATTTGAAGATTATGTTATACATCAAACATTACTTATAAAGAGTGATCCTATATTGTTTTGTGAAGCTGTGAAGACACCAAAAATGAAGAAATGGTATAGATATAGAAATCGTGGCTATTGAATGAAACAATACATGAGATTTGACTAACATACCGATTAAAGTAAAGAAGATAGGTGTAAAATGGATATTCAAGACTAAATTGAATGAGAAAGGAGAAGTTGATAAGTACAAAAGTCTGGTTTGTCGCAAAATGATATAATCAAGAACAAGGAGTAGATTATAATGAGGTAATTGCACATACTGCTAGATTGAATACAATTAAAGTTGTAATAGTATTGGCTGATCTAAAGAAATGGACAATTTATCAACTTGATATAATATCATCCTTCTTGTATGGAGAATTAAATGAAGTCTATATTCAACATTCACCTGGGTATGAGAAAAAATCTCAAGAACATAAAGTCTTCAAGTTAAAAAAAGCATTGTATGGCCTAAAACAAGCTCTTAGAGCTTGGTATAATCGGATTGAAATTTATTTCAGCAAAACACACTTTAAGAGATGTCAATATAAACACACTCTTTTCATCAAGGTTGGAGACAAATGTATGTTTCTAATTATATGTGTTTATGTGGATGATCTTATATTTACTGGAAACTGTTGGGGAAAACCCTGACAGAAACCACAAAAGAAGAAAAACAAACTGAAAGAACACTAACAGAATTTGATAACGGAGTTCGGCCAAAATATTGCCTACGTCTCCGAGCACTAAGGCTATCAATTAATAAGGAAGAAGAGATACAAATTTGGGTGCAATAAACCAAAGAGGGGAGAGTTTCTTTTATACACTAAGAAACTTCCCCAACTCCCATCATCTTCCGATGTGGGATTTCTGCTAATTGTGAATATAGTTTCTTTTATATACTAAGAAACTTCTTTCACTCCCATCATCTTCCGATGTGGGATTCTAATTGTGCCAAAAACAACAAATCTCCACCTTGGCACAATATCCAAATACTAATCTTCAATATTAAAAAATAAACCTTCAGTGCTTCCAATTGGCGCTCTTCAGCGCCGACTCAAACGCGGAATGTGTTTACCAAATCTAAACCATTAGATTTGGTTTTCCCCATGTCTTTCATCTCGAACTCTTTACCCAATTGAGCCTTCAATTTGTCAACTTCATATTGGCTCTTTGATGCTATCAACATATCATCAACGTACAAGAGTATATAGATGTAAGACTCATCTTGCAATTTGCGCAAATACACACATGAACTGAATCTGCTTCTTGTGTACTTGTGCTCCATCATAAACTTGTCAAGTCGCTTGTACCATTGTCTCGACGATTGCTTCAACCTGTACAATGATCTGTTCAACTTGCAAACCCAATTTTCTTTATCAGCAACTTTGAACCCATCTTGTTGATAAATGTAGATTTCCTCGTTCAAATGACCGTGTATGTCTGCGGTCTTCACATCTGGTTGAGCTAGCTCCAAATTCATCTGCGCTACCAAGGCCAACAAAATTCTAATGGAAGAGTGTTTAACAACAGGAGAAAGTACCTCATTATAATCACCTCATTCCTTCTGAGCGTAGTTTTTAGCTACCAATTTTGCCTTGTAGCGAACATCAAATTTTTCAGGAAATCCTTCTTTCTTAGCAAAGATCCATTTACAACCAATAGTCTCCTTCTCTTTTCGTAGATGTTTCAACTTGCATGTCTCATTCTTCTGAATAGATTGCATCTCATCTTCCATAACACCTCTCCTTTTTCCATTTTTAGTACTTCGACTGACATCTGAAAAAGTGGATGGAACATCATCTACGACTAGAAGTGCATAGGCCGCCATGTCAACAAACCGACCTAGTTTTTGAGTAACTCGTCTTGGCTTGTTTACAGCAATTGATTCACGTTGTTCTGAAGGTTCTTGGGTTGGAACCTCTTCCTCATTTAACTCTTCGTCTGTCGTCGGAGAGTCACTTATTATTGGGCTTATCTTTATCTGCTCAAACTCCACCTGTCGCGGAGTACAATCAATTTTGTCTGGTGTTACCTTATTCAACATTGAATAATCATCAAAAGTAACATCTCTACTGATAATGGTTTTTTTTGCATCCAAACACCAGAGGCGATACTCTTTAACTCCCGTAGTAAATCCCATAAAAAGAGCCTTCTTTCCTCGTGGATCCAACTTTGATTCAACTACATGATAATATGTAGTAGAACCAAAAATATGTAAAGAATCATAATCAGTTGCAGGTTTTCCAGACCATACCTCTAATGGAGTCTTGCCACCAAGTGCAGATGATGGTAGGCGATTTACCAAATGTTGAGCGTATGACACAGCTTCTGCCCAAAATTTTCTGTCTAACCCAGCATTAGACAACATACATCGAACTTTCTCCACCAATGTCTTGTTCATACGTTCCGATATTCCATTCTGCTGTGGTGTTTTTCTGACCGTGAAGTGTCGAACTATGCCACACTCTTGGCATAACTTTTGGAATGGATCATTCTTGTATTCTCCACCGTTATCAGTTTGGAGAATTTTGATTTTTCTTCCTGTCTCGTCTTCAACTTGAGTTTTCCATTTAAGAAAATTCTCAAACACTTCACCTTTGTTCTTCATCGTAAACACCCATACTCTTCTGGAAAAATCGTCAACAAAAGTAACAAAGTAATGTTTACCTCCAAGAGAAGGAGTCTTGGCAGGTCCCCAGACATCTGAGTGCACATAATCCAAAATACCCTTGGTGTTATGAATTGCAGTGCCAAATTTTACTCGCCTTTGTTTTCCCAGAATACAATGTTCACAAAAATCTAACTTACAAACTTTTGTACCTTTCAATAATCCTTGCTTGACAAGAGTTTGCATAGATTTCTCACCAGCGTGCCCCAATCGCATATGCCATAGTTTTGTTGCCTCTAAATCCTTACTGCTCCCGGAAGTTGATACACATGATGTCCCATTAACTGTACTACCTTGATAATAATACAAATTATTACTCTTCCTGATAGTTTTCAACATCACTAGCGCTCTAGATATTACCCTAAGAACTCCATTTTCCAATTTCACATGTAGGCCTTTCGACTCCAAGGCCCCCAAAGAAATTAGATTCTTTTTTATATTCGGTATGTACCGAACATCTCTAATAATTCTGGTGGATCCGTCATCATTCCTCAGCTTGATTGAACCTATCCCCTTTATTTTACATGTATTAGCATCTCCCATGTAAACAACTCCACCATCTAGCTCCTTAAAGTCAAAGAACCACTTTCGAACTAGTGTCATATGATAAGTGCAGGCTGAGTCGAATATCCACGCATCAGGATGTGATGTTGTGTGTGACATCGATAAAGAGTATTCTGAATCTGCATCACCTTTGTTTTCTACAACATTCGCATCTTCATAATCTTTCTCTTTCTTCTTCAACTTTGGCAGTTAATCTTCCAATGTCCTTTCTCACGACAAAAAGCACATTCATCTTTGGCAACTCTACTTTCAGATCTTCTTCCTTTCCCTTTTGATTTGCTCTGCTGACGGCCCCTGACCATCAATTCTTTATATGCTGTATCTACTTTGCTTTTTTTCTTTTATCCTGCTTTCTCAATTCATGACTATATAAAGCAGAACTTACAGCATCAAGAGAAACATTTCCCTTCCCATGAAGTAACGTTGTTTCTAAGTGTTCAAATTCATCAGGAAGGGACGATAGCAACATCAAAGCCAAATCTTCATCCTCAAACCTAACGTCAAGGTTTAACAAATCCGCTACTAACTAATTAAACTTAGTTATATGCTCATTCATCGTAGTACCTGATTGGTATTCAAACCGAAACAGTCGCTTCTTCATAAGGAGCTTATTCTGACCATTCTTCTTCAGAAACTTGTCCTCTAATGCTTGCCACAGTTTCTGTGCAGAAGTTTCATTCTTCACAGCATACTTCTGCTCTCTAGACAGGCACGACCGAATTGTTCCGCACGCCAACCGATTCATGATACTCCACTCTTTTTCTTCTATACCATCTGGTTTTCCGACCTCAATAGCAACATCTAGACCCTGCTGAAAAAGACAATCTAGAACCTCACCTTTCCACATGCCGAAATGCCCAGTTCCATCAAAAATCTCCACCGCAAACTTCAAATTCGACATCGGTGTCCTCGTCCAGGATGACGAAGGAGTTGACGCTCCTTTTGAAGACTCCACCATGCCAAGGACGAACCTTCGGCTCTGATACCACTTGTTGGGGAAAACCCTGACAGAAACCACAAAAAAGAAAAACAAACTGAAAGAACACTAACAGAATTTGATAACGGAGTTCGACCAAAATATTGCATACGTCTCCGAGCACTAAGGCTATCAATTAATAAGGAAGAAGAGATACAAATTTGGGTGCAATAAACCAAAGAGGGGAGAGTTTCTTTTATACACTAAGAAACTTCCCCAACTCCCATCATCTTCCGATGTGGGATTTCTGCTAATTGTGAATATAGTTTCTTTTATATACTAAGAAACTTCTTTCACTCCCATCATCTTCCGATGTGTGATTCTAATTGTGCCAAAAACAACAGAAACAATGAATGTATTTTATTGATTTTAAGAAATCAATGAAACATGAGTTTGAAATGAATGATTTATGAAAGATGAGATTTTTTCTTGAAATTAAGGTATTATAGAGGCAATATGACATTTTTATTGGAACAAAAGAAATACACACATGAGATTTTGCAGAGATTCAATATGGATCAAAGTAATCCAGTATGAATCCTATTGTTCTAGGTTGTAAACATGAAAAATCGAAGAAGAAAAGAAGGTAGATAGTACTACTTATAAACAGATAGTGGGGAGTCTGATGTATTTAACAACTACTAAACCAACTATTATGATTGTAGTAAGTCTTCTTACTAGATTTATGGACTATCCTATTGAATCACATCTTGCTGCAGCAAAGAGAGTACTCAGATATTTAAAAGGAACAATAGACTTTGGAATTTTTTACAAGTCAAGAGGATAACAAAATTTAATTATATATATACATATAATGATTATGCAGGGGACCTAAGTGATAGGAAAAGTACTTTTCGATATGCTTTTATGTTTTTGTTCTAAAGTAATATCTTGATCTTCAAAGAAACAGTTAGTAGTAGTATTTTCCTCCACTAAAGTTGAATTTATTGCAGTTGTGTCATGTGTGTGTAAGATTGTATGGTTAATAAGGATTTTTGAAGAAGTAAAACATGCTCTTGTTAGTGCTACTACTGTATTCTGTGACAATAATTTGGCAATCAAGCTATCAAAAAATCATGTGATGCATGAACGAAGCAAACACATAGATGTCATGTTTTATTTTCTCCGTGAACTTACAAATGATGAAACTATGAATCTAGAGTATTGCAATACTCAAAAACAAATTGCAGACATCATGACTAAACCACTTAAGTTGGATGCTTTTGAGAAACTGCGAGATTTAATCCAGGTGTAAATTGATACAAATGTTACCAATTGAAGGGAGAATGTTAAGAAAATAGGTTAATTTTATTAATTTATTGTTGTATAAGGAGATGTATAATTCTTTATTTTTATTTAATAGTTAGTAGTCGCGAGTAGTTGTTCTTGTTCTTATCTTATTTGATCTAGCGTTAGTAGTAATTAATAGTTAGTTTATTGCAGTTTATTTAACTTTTTAAATGTAAGATAATAATATATATAATTCTTTATTACTTTAATAAACTTCATCAGTTCTCTCTTACAAATTTCTCTTCTATTATTCTTTTAACTTAATATATCATATATTTCATTCCATTATTTAAAATAAAAAAAAACAAACAAACAAATGCACATTACAGTTTTTTTTTTTTTTTTTTTTTATGTTTAATTTGACATAACATAACATACATACATTAATTAGGGTGATCCGAAGATGTAACGCTGCAATGGGTCAGTGCCCTCGTGAAGATCAATTGCATAGGTAGTAAAGAAATCCCTAAGGATGACACCTTTGAACGCCGGTGGACTCTTGCTGCGTTCGACCAGCTCTTTCGCCGGCTCAATATGGGAATCAGTTGAAGGTAAAATGAAGTTCACAATTGTTGTTCTAGCCTTGTCCGGATTCGTCACCACTCTATGAACCCCACTCTTCAACTTCCCATTGCTGATGATCTGTACCGCCATTAATTGATTATTAACCAAACCAAATTCAATTCAATTCAATTCAATTCAATTATGACTGTAAATTAATGAAACATACCTCCAAAGTGTAACCAATGTTAACAACAAATGCATTAGGGATTGGCTTCACAGAAAACCATTCTTGATCTTTATAAACCTCAAGGCCAGGAACATCTCCTTGGTTAAGTAAAGTGATGACATGTGGGTCACAATGCTTAGGCAATCCCAACACCAACGTTGGATCTGGGCATTTTGGGTAATGATTTAACGTTATAAGCTGTTGTTGACTAAACCCTTCCTTCAAATAACCATTATTCTCCAAACCCAATCCTTCGCAAATCAAATCAAGAATCAAAATGCTGGTTTCCCTTACTTGAACAGCGTAATTCCCAACCACTTCCTTGTATCTGGGTGGATTCGTCGGCCAATCTTCGATGTAATTCTGAAGTGGATAACATGAGTGTCGGAAATTCTCTCGCCAGAAATGAACCTTTTCTTTAGCATAATCCACGCTTTGTTTCAGTATACAAGTTTGGTTAGGATCATCAGAGGAGTAGAATCTTGTTTTGTCCTCCGGTGGAAGTGCAAAGAACTCTTCTGCCAGCGACGGCATGTCTTTCATTAACTCACTGGAGATTCCATGGTTTATTAAGTGGAAGAATCCGTAGTCTTGGGAAGCTTTTATGATTTGATCGATGAGATTTGATCTGTTTGAAGGGAGGGAATGGAGATCGATGATTGGAATGGAATCGCAGAGTGGGGAGATTATGGTATTTGGTCTTTTTTCTATTGGCTGAATATATGATTCTGGCACGCTCTCCATTATGAGTTCTTGATCTATTTCGGCCTTCAATTCATCAGGTTTATATAATGGGTCGATCGGGTCAAAGGCAATTAAGCAAAGGGAGCAAATTCTGAGTTTTGTTCTAAAAAAAGTTAAGTTCTTGTGAAGTCGGGTCGTACTTCTCTTCTTAGCCTTGCTAATGACGTCATGAAATGTATATTATAAAATTCTCCACCAATCACACTTCTTAGTCATTGATTTTTCTAAATAATCTAGAAACAGAATATCCTCTCAAAATCATGTCATTTAATTTATTGATTATAATGTTAAAATACTCATTAATATTTTTAAATATTTTTTTGATAATTTTTTTAATAAATATTAAATTGTTTTACAAAAAGAAAATATAAAATCACTTACCAAAGTTGTAACATAAATTTACCTTATTTAAATAAACTAAATTTTGTTCAACCATATATCCCTCAGTTATAAAACAAAATATTAAAATATCTCTATAAATTAAATAATTTTAAATTAAAGATTCATAATTAAAATTTGATTGGTAATTTTAAAATTCAAATCAATGTTATTTTATAATTTGTAATTTCACTTTGACTTTGTTTCCAAATTCCAATTTTATTTCAGTTGAATCAACTAATTTGTTGGGCCTTATGGGTCCAGCCCAATTAGGCAATATAAAACCAAATAAACCCTAATTTTGTTTTTCTCTCTACTACAATTTTTAGTGAGAGTTCTGTGAATAAAAACAGAGTGAAGAAAATACAGAGGAAGAAGATATAGAGAAAGAGAAGGAGAACAGAGTATCCCCTTCTTTGTCTTGATTACCCTCAGGTTCATTTCTCTCTTATTTGTAAAGGGAATTTCATGTTTTCTCAAACCTAGATTTGTTTGGGTTTGAATGAAATTAGTTTCTCTGTATGTATACCTCAACTTTAGGTTTAAAGTTGAGAAGAACAATTGTATCGGTTTCTAACTAATTAGTGAAATCTGTTGGTTTTTGCCCCGTGGTTTTTACCCTCCGTGTTGAGAAGGTTTTCCACGTAAATCTGATGTTCTTTATTACTTTGCTGATCTGCTAGTATGATTTGGTTGACTTGTGAAATTAATCAGATCAATTGATTTCAATAGGAAAGTATTATTCAACTTGAAATTCCTAACAAGTGGTATCAGAGCTGTTAGGTTTACTTTTTATTGAAGAGTGTTTTCCCTCAGGTTCAGATGGAAGGCAGTAGCACTATGATCAGGCTGACAAACAATAACTGGCAGATTTGGAAATCCAAAATGGAGGACATCCTTTATTGTAAGGATCTGTATGAGCCAGTTGAAGGAGATAGTGCAAAGCCAAAAGAGATGGCTGAAGCTGATTGGATAAAACTGAACCGGAAAGCAGTCGGCACAATCAGACAATGGCTTGATGATAGTGTTTATCACCATGTAGCAAGTGAGAAAAGTGCTCATGAGCTATGGAAGAAGCTAGAGTCATTGTATGAGCAGAAAACAGCAGGTAACAAAGCGTTTCTGATCCGAAAGTTGGTAAATCTGAAATTCAGAGATGGCACATGTGTTGCTGAGCATTTAAACGAGTTCCAAAGCTTGATTAATCAATTATCAGTGATGGAGATTACCTTAGAAGATGAGCTACAAGCCTTATTGCTATTGGGATCATTGCCTGACAGTTGGGAGACATTGGTTGTGACTGTTAGTAATGCAGCTCTGAATGGTGTGCTTAATATGAGTATAGTTACTAGCAGCTTGTTCAATGAGGAGACAAGAAGGAAGTCAACTAATACAAATAGTGCACAGGCCCTAGTCACAGAGAACAGGGGAAGAGCTGAACACCGACAACAATCAAGAGGCCATAGCAAGTCAAGAGGCAGATCAAAATCTAAGGGAAGAGAATGTTATCACTGTGGTAAAGAAGGTCACATGAAGAAAAATTGTAGAGCCTGGAAAAGACTACAGAATGAAGGAAAAAATCAGAAGAAAGATGATGAAAACAGAAATACCACAGCCACAGTAACTGCAGAGGATGTAGTTATTCTTTCTTGTGAAAATGAACAATATCTACATGTAGAAGATCACCAAGGAGTTGAGTGGATAGTTGATACATGTGCTTGCTATCATGCAACACCGAATAAAGAGTTCTTCACCACGTGCAAGGCTGGAGATCTTGGTACAGTGAAGATGGGTAATACTAGTCACTCAAGCATTGTCGGTATTGGTGACATTTATTTGCAAACAGAACAGGGGCATCGGTTAACACTAAAAGATGTGCGGCATATTCCTGATTTGCGTCTAAATTTGATATCAGGTGATGCATTGGACAAAGATGGATTCAAGCATTATCTTGGTGGTGGTGAATGGAAACTCAGCAAAAGATCAATGATTGTAGCAAAAGGGAAGTCGTGGCACTCATTGTACAGAACACATGTGAAGGTACTCAAAGATGATCTGAATGAAGTACAAGCTGAAAGCTCTCTAAATCTGTGGCATCAACGCCTTGGCCACATGAGTGAGAAAGGGTTGCAAATTCTGGTGAGGAAGATGCACATTCCCTCAACCAAAGATGAGGTTCTGGATCTATGCGACTACTGCCCATTTGGTAAGCAACATGGAGTCTCTTTTAGTCAGACATCAGAAAGAAAACATAATGTGTTAGACTTGATTTATTCTGATGTGTGTGGTCCTTTTGAAGTGGAGTCATTGGGTGGCAATCGATATTTTTTAACATTTATTGATGATGCGTCTAGAAAGGTGTGGGTTTATTTTATGAGAACAAAAGACCAGGTATTCAATTACTTTCAAGAGTTCCATGTCATGGTAGAAAGAGAGACAGACAGTAAGCTGAAATGTCTTCGCTCTGATAACGGGGGAGAGTATACCTCCAAGGAATTTAAAGCATACTGTACCAAATATGGTATTCGACATGAGAAGACAGTGCCTAGAACTCCGCAGCACAATGGTGTGGCTGCGAGAATGAATCGCACCAGAAAAGGTGAGATGCATGCTGAAGATGGCAAAGTTGCCAAAACAGTTTTGGGGAGAAGCAGTTCGCACAGCCTGCTATCTCATAAACAGGTCGCCATCTGTTCCTTTGAAATTCGAGATACCAGAAACAGTATGGTCTAAGAAGAATGTTTCATACTCACATCTAAGGGTGTTTGGATGCAAAGCATATGTGCATATTCCAAAGGAACAAAGATCCAAGTTGGATGATAAAGCAACTCCATGTATTTTCCTTGGATATGGAAATGAAGAATTTGGGTACAGGTTATGGGACTCAGAAAATAAGAGAATTGTCAGGTGTAGAGATGTTGTGTTCTTTGAAGGTCAGACAGGGATAAGTCCAGAAATCAACGAGAATTCAGAGAGGGTTGATGAGTTCATAGAACCAGTTCCTTCATATGTACAATCAATAGTAACAAATGAAGATGAACATGATGAAGAAGTTGCTGAAGAAACCTCTGACATGAATGGTAGTAATGATGATGATATTGTTAATGATGCTTCTATGCAGGGGGAGCAACATCATCAAGTGGATCTAGAAGAGCCCCAAGTAAGAAGATCAGAAAGAGAGCACAAACCTTCTAAAAGATACCCTTCTTTAGAGTATATCCTGTTGACAGAAAAGGAGAGCCAGAAAGTTTTCAGGAGGCACAAGCTCATAAAGACAAAGTTAAGTGGCAGGATGCAATGAAAGACGAGATGAAGTCATTGCAAGAAAATGACACATATGAGCTTGTGGAGCTTCCTAAGGGCAGAAAGGTCTTGAGAAATAAATGGGTGTTCAAGCTAAAGAGAGATGAAAATGGAGAACTTATGAAGTACAAAGCCCGACTGGTTGTAAAGGGTTTTGGACAGAAACAGGGCATCGACTTTGAAGAAATTTTCTCACCAGTGGTAAAAATGACTTCCATTCGTGCAATGTTAGGTCTAGTATCTGGCCTAGATCTTGAACTTGAACAACTTGATGTAAAAACTGCATTCCTTCATGGTAACCTTGAAGAAGAGATCTATATGGTGCAACCAGAGGGATTTGAAGTGAAAGAAAAAGATAACATGGTTTGCAAATTGAAGAAGAGTCTATATGGTTTGAAACAAGCCCCGAGACAGTGGTACAAGAAATTTGACTCATTTATGATGAGTCATGGGTACCAGAAAACCAAGGCAGATTCATGTGTTTTCTTCAAAAGATTTCCTAATGGAAAATTTATAATCCTTTTACTTTATGTTGATGATATGTTGATTGCAAGACAGGATACTCTGTTTATAGCTATGTTGAAAAAAGAGATGTCCAAGACATTTGAAATGAAAGACATGGGTCAAGCACGCCAGATATTGGGCATGAAGATTACTCGTGACAGAAAGGCTAAGAGACTTTGGTTGTCACAAGAGAAGTACATTGAAAGGGTGCTTGAAAGATTCAACATGCAAGGAGCAAAGAAAGTAAGTTGTCCACTTCCTAGCCATTTGAAATTGAGCAAGAAGTTGTGTCCATCAACAGAAAAAGAAAAGGATGAAATGTCAAGTGTGCCATACTCCTCAGCTGTAGGGAGTTTGATGTATGCAATGGTTTGCACTAGGCCAGATATAGCTTATGTCAAGTGTGCCGTAAATCTGGTGTTCTTTATTACTTTGCTGATCTGCTAGTATGATTTGGTTGACTTATAAAATTAATCAGATCAATTGATTTCAATAGGAAAGTATTATTCAACTTGAAATTTCTAACAATAATTAAGTCTGAAAAAAATATTTACTATTTAACCCGTACAATTAATTAAATATTATTTTAATATTTTGAGTCAGAGCTGTTAGTGCTACTGCTATTTGAAATATTGGTTTTAACATTTATCCGGATGTTAATATTTTTTAATATATTGGAAAAAATAACGCCTATTTGATTCAAATTATTCCTTTAAGTTAATGTAATTGTGAATAGTTAGGCCTATTTGACTCAAAATTTTCCAATGTTAATATATTTTAATATATGGAAAAAATTGTTAAGCTTATTTGATTAAGACTATTCATTTAATTAAGTTATTATAACTTTGAATTGGTAAACAAGTTGAATATAAATAGATGACCATTATCTTTAAATATCCATGCATTACAATTACATCTCAATATTCTCTTTTGATTACATCTCAATATTCTCTTTTGATTACATCTCAATATTCTCTTTTGATTAAGGATTTTCCAAAACTACCCATCAAGGTGGGGCCGTAGGAATAGAAATTGAAACGTTTTGAATCAAACCGGATGACATTAAGGTAGATTGTCTTACTAGTGTAAAAAAAATATATATATATATATATTTTGTTTTTTTAACTAGTACAACACCTTACCTTCATGCATATATATAGCCAAAACTGGTTTATTTATGGGGACAAGAAATTATAGATGATGCTAACACCAACCTTGTGGCCACCTTGTCTTAGGATCCCAGCGTGGCAATTTCCATTTTCCTTTCGATTTACCCAACTTAGCCTGAGCCTGAGCCGTGTTGTTTTTCCTCCTCGGTCTGACAAGCCTGAAAAGAAAGCCAGTTCCCCTGAACCGTGGGCTAGGGTTATGAAAGATACGTGAAGACGAGATCCCACCAAGAGAAGTACTAGAGTCATCGTCGTATTCGTCGTAATTTCCTAGCACCGGAAAGATCTCGTCACGGTTGCGTACGGTGTAGAGCCTCTCGTACCTTTGGTCTAGGGTTTCTTTTGGGATGTTTCTGGCTAGCATAGGAGATGCGCCACCCCAGTTATTGGTCCCCCGGGATGGGTGTTGCGGCGTTCTGAACTCGGCCAATACTTGCTGCCTCCTATTCTCTCCTCCATTCTGATTTCTTTTCTCCATTTCTGTCTCACACACATACATACATACATACAGAGCTAGAGTATTGCCTTCTATTTGGTGTTACTTGTTTATAGGTTAGACATAAGTGTGTATGGAGAAAGGGACAAAATCTCAATCTATACTTTGTACACCTCACCCTTCACATTGAATTCATCACCCTCAAACTGAAAATGTTTTCCGTGTCCGAATCCGGAGGCAGAATCTGTGTGTAGGCAACAAAATAAAATTTAAATTTATTGACATTTTAGTCTCTTCCATTTTTTGTTATTTTTTAATATTTATTGAAATAATAATTTAAATAAAATAATATTTTAAAATATAACTTAATTATATATATATATTAACAAATTTAATAAGGTTTGTGAACTTTACCCAAGTTTGGTATGTTTTCAAACAAATTAAAGATTAATACTAGATTTATCCTTAAAGGTTCTTCTAACACTCGCTCAAATTTATCATCACCTAATATTCAAACACAAAACTCTATTTAAAACATTTTTCATCATCCACACCTTCAACCATTATACAACACACAACATTAATAAGAAAATATTATTATTTAAAATATAGAATAATCATATATATATATATATATATATATATATATATATATATATATATATATATATATATATATATATATATATATATTTATAATATAAATTTTCAAATGATTTATTATTTTATTTAAATTTATATTAATACTTTCATTCTTTCTTGTTCTATGTTTCTTCATTTTTAAATTACCATATCCTTATAGTCTTTTTCTTCAAGTCCTCTATTTTTGTGTTTATCTCTCAAGTTTATGAGTTTAATCATTGATGGTAAAAAAAATTAAAAGTTATTGATCTTTATTATTTTTTATTCTATTAAGACTTATTTAATTATTAATGAGTTTGGGCTTGTATGTATAAGTAGTTTAGGGTTTCTAAGTTAATTTACTTCCTTAAAAGGGTTGATTATAAATGTTGATATACAATACTTAAGACTCTTAGAACTTTTTCTCTTTAACAACTATTATTGTCCTTCTCAATTTTTTTCTTAATTTCATTTCTTCATCATTGTTCTTAGAAGATCAGATAATCGAAACTAATATTTGGTATTAGAACCTATCTGAAGAACATATCGTCAAAATCAACAAAAGATGCGACGATAATGAAGATCGGAAGAGAAGGGAACATGATGCTCTCCTATCCATTACTTACGAAGAATAACTACTTAGTGTGGGCGTTGAAGATGCGGGTAAACTTATAAGCATAAGGAGTGTAGGAAACTGTGATGCTCGACGAGGTCGACAAATTAAATGATAGAATGGCTCTCCCGCCATATATCAAGCGCTCCCTGAGGACATTCTTCTCATGGTGTCCAAGAGGGATTCCGCCAAACTAGTGTGGGAGACACTACAGACAATGCATATTGGAGTGGAGAAAGTCAATGAGGTAAAAGTGCAAACCTTGAAGACACACTTCGAGGTGATTTACATGAAAAATGAGTAGTTAGTGGAAATTTTTGCATGAAATTGACATCCATCGTGACTTATATCCACTTGTTGGGAGAGAAGGTGGAGGAGATCTCCGTTGTCAAGAAGTTCCTTAAAGTCGTATCACAAAATACATGTAGATCGTTACCGCGATCGAACAATTTGGTGACCTCAAAAATATAATCGTCGAGGAGATTGTCGATCGTCTCAAAGTCCATGAGGAGAGACTTCACAACTATGGAGACCAAGAAGAGGAGAACTTATTGCTCACGCATAATGAATGGATGTCAGGAATGAAAAAAATGGAGAAACCAATTTTTCTTTTGGATTGTCGAGTCACATAGGCAACAATGGAGATAACCGAGGTCGTTGTAAAGGGGAAGGTCGAGGGAGAGGTCATGGAGAAAGCTCACCTCGATAAGAAGACACCAAGCCTTGCAAAGACAAGAGAACATTGAAGTGTTACGCTTGTCAAAAGTACGGTCACTACGCATCCGAGTGCCTAATAAAATGACCAACGATGAGGCAAACCTTACTAGATTCTATGACGAGGAGTCATCATTAATATTTGTTGAGGGAGTGACGAATGCATTGCCCGGAGATGAGAAGACAAACCTCGAAGAGTTAGTGCAAGAATCGTCCAAGGAGGAACTAGGGATGGTATTGCTCAATGAAGAGAATGTCATGGGGAACTTTCTCGCAAGTGGCAATGAGTATAATCACACCGATGCGTGGTACCTTAAAAATGGAGCAAGCAACCATATGACGGGTGATCGAGAGAAGTTCAATGAGCTCGACGAGAAGATCACCAAAAATGTGAAGTTCAAAGACGGAAGCAAGGCGCACATATTTCTTGATCCAGCTTGTGGGAAAATTTTGTGTGAGTAGAGATGTCATGCTCAAGGAGGAGAATAAGTGGGAGTGGTGCAACGACAATAACGAGCTCGTACAAAATTTTGTAGAGTTCGTAATCGTACGAGAAGTCTATGTAAAGGCACCAATGGTAGATATGGATCGTGATGAATTGTTGTTTGCTCACCACCGACGAGCTAATAACATATCACAAGGCGACAGCCAAAGAACCGTGGAATGAGGCCATGAAGAAAGAGGCTTGAGTCCATTAGAAAGATTAAGACATGGGGGCTCATTAACTTACCATCTAGTCATAAAACCATTGAGTTAAAATGGGTTTTCAATTTGAAAAGAGATAGATAAGAAAACATTCTCAAACACAAAGCGAAATTGGTAGTGAAAGACTATGTGTAGAAGCAAGGCGTTGACTTTGAGGAAATCTTTGCACTAGTGGAAAAACTTGATACAGTTAGGCTAATTCATGTCATCGTAGCTCACCGTGGATGGGAGATCCACCACATGGATGTCCAATCAGCATTTCTCAATAGTGACATCGAAGAAGAAGTCTATGTTGCTCAACCTGGAGACTTCATCATAAAAAATAAGAGCACAAGGCGTACAAGTTATACAAGGCTCTCTACGGACTACTTCAAGCACAAAGGGTGTGGAACACTTGTCTCAACAAAAGAATGTTGAGTCTCAACTTCGTGAAATATTCTCAAGAGAAGGATGTGTACATGAGAAACCATGGAGAAAAAGTACTCATTGTTGGCATATATGTCAACAACTTGATAGTGACAGGATCAAGCATCAAAGGTATTGAGGAGTTAAAAAACAAATGTTGAAGGAGTTTGAGATGAGTAATCTTGGACTACTCTCATACTACCTTGGTGTCGAGGTAGACCAAAAGAAAGATAACATCGAGTTGAAGTATGAAACTTATGCGAAGAAGGTGTTGAAACAGTTCTTAATGGAGGATTGCAACCCGAGCAAAAATCCAATGAAAGCAAAGTTACGACTCAGAAAGGATGTGGAAGGAAGCTTAGTAGATCTGAAGGAGTATAAGTGTATTATCGGGTGTTTCAGGTACATGACACATACCCGACCTGATATCTTTTATGTAGTTGGCATAGTGAGTCGATGCATTAGCAACATACCACTCTACACCAACAGTAAAACACATTTTTTATTATGTGAAGGGAACGACGAGCTATGAGATTTAGTTAAGAAGATGACGAGAAGTTCAAGAACTCGTTGGTTCACTAACAACGACCTAACCGGTGACATAGACGACAAAAAAGCACTAGATGGATGGTGTTTTATCTCAATGGGAATCTGATCACATGGCAATCTCAAAAGTAGTGAATTGTTGATTTATCCTCATGTGAGGCGAATTCTATGGCAGTTACTACAACGTCGTGTCAAGGACTTTGGCTGAGAAACTTTTTGAGTTAGGTGCTAGGATGCGAGCCGAGACCGGTAACCCTCTATGTCGACAACTAGTTCGCAATAGCATTAATGAAGAACCTGATGTTTCATGGACGCAGTAAACACATCGACACTTGATTCCACTTCATCCGTGAATGTGTCGAGAACCGATAGATCGTCGTAGAGTTCGTAAATACTAGAGGGCAACATGCAAACATTCTCACCAAGGTACTAGCAAGAGTCAAATTTGCGGAGATGCGAGAGCTGCTCAGCGTGAAGATCTCGAACCAAATCAAGCTTACGTGATGAGATTCTGAGTCTAAGCATTGATTGTCAGCAAATTGAAAGTTATTGGTCTTTATTGTCTTTTATGCAATTAAAATTATTTAATTATTAATGAGTGAGCTTGTATGTATAAGTAGTTTAAGGTTTCTAGTTTAATTTATTCTTTTAAAAGGATTGTTTATAAATGTTGATATACAACACTTAGGATTCTTAAATTTTTTCCTTTTTAACAAAATATTATTTCCTTTCTAGTTTTTCCTTAATTTCATTTCTTCATTGTTCTTAGAATATCTAATAATCAGAAACAACAAAGTTTACTAGTAGGTGGTGAGTAGTTATAACATTCATTTACAAAAATACAAGTCAATCAAGACTCCCAACCATCTTTCTACTCAATAAAATAAAGCATTTTAACCAGCACGTTTCCGAGTTAGGTTTAGATGAAATGAAAATTAGATTTCGCGACTCGTTAATCTCTGACAATAATGATAACAAGTCGGACTTCAGGAAACTAGTTTGGGGCTCGCCTTCGTTGCATAATAGGCAAAGACCATTACTCACTACTACCACTATCAGTAGTTCAAGCTCTTTTGGCTCCGTATCCAACCGAAATGCACATTCTCAGTCTCTAGCTTGTTCGACAGCGTCCGTCGGATCATCACGAGGACGTAAAGGACACGTGAGGTCCAAATCATTCCGTTCTTCTCCATGATCTTTTCCTGTGGAAGTTTTGCCACTTCTTCATTATTGTACGATCGATGCCTCAATGAAATAGAGGAAGAATAGAGAGAATGAGTAAAGAAAAAAAACAATAGTTACAAACCAGTCAGACTAATATTATTAGATTATATCATAAATATATTTTTTAATAAATTTAAATAAAATAATGAATCATTTGAAAATTTATATTATAAAAAATGTATAAGATTATTCTATATTTAAATAATAACAATTTTTTTATTAATGTTATGTATTTTCTAATGGTTGAAGGGGAATGAAGAATAAATAAAGTTACAAAGAGTTTTGTGTAGATATAAAAAAATAATAAAAGTGTAACTCTAAAGTAATAAAAAAATAGTAGGTCAATAAATAAGAATGACATGGCTAAAATCATTTTTTTTTCATTTAGATAAATATAAACATAATTACAAGATCATGAATAAAAAAAATTTAGGTAATGAATAAATTTAACAAATTATACAATTGTAATCTTTCGATTAATTAACTATTGAGTAATGATAGAGAGAGTGACGGTGTGAAAAAACAATTTATCATGTAAAAAAAATAGAGAAAGAAAGTCATATTCAGGACAAAATGATCTCAAACATGATCATGTTTGTGACGGAATGCTCCCAAACATGACTTTCTCTCTTTAATTTTTTATATTTATAACATTCTATCTCTAACTTTTTACGTGATAAATTTTTTTTACCACCGTGACTTGTTTTTTTTACAGGTAGCTAGCTGTCAAGTAGGAGGTCGCTGCTCAGCCTGCCTGCTCCCAATGTCACTCTTCCTATATTAGGTCTTGTTCCCTTTGAGTTTTTTAAAAAAACTTATTCAAATCAATTTTCCAATCAATCACTCCTCAACAATCACATCACTCGTTTCATTAACCAAAATACTAAAATACCCTCTATTTTAAATTATTATTTTTTATTTTATTCATATATATTAATACCCTTTAATTATTTTTACTAAAATTAATCATTACTTTTTCAAAATAATCACCAATCATTACTTTAAACCCTCTCTAACTTCTTCAAAACACCAATCCGACAAGGCCTTATTCTTAACTTGAATATTGCTTACATAAAAAAAAAGATGTATATGCTAAAGAGAAGACCTAATTAATTCTATTCTATTTATTTGTCAAAGTGACATGATCTTTTATAATACTAACAAAACAGTACCAAAATCATATCATATTAAATTTTTATTAATTGTGACTTATTTTTCTAATATAGCATCAAACAATTTTACCCAAATATTTGTTTATTTTAAATGGATAATAATTAACCTAAGGGGTTTATAATTTTTTTATTGTTAATTTTAAAATATATATTTAACAAATTAAGAATACATTTAATTTGTTTTTTAAAATATTACTTTTGTATTAATTTTAACTTTGTTACAAATTAAGACTCGAGTTTTTGAATGGTTTTCTTTAGGCCCAATAATTAGAGCCCAAAAAAGCCTATTCAATGGTCCTTGACCTGTACCTGATTTAGACCGGAAACATAACCCAACTCCCCGAATATAAACCGTTCATCCTTCTTCCCGCGCACGATTGCGGTTGACGACGCTTCATCTTGTTTCAGTAACCCTTCTCTCTCCGAGAATTCTCCAGGTATAAGCAAAAACATGGCGAATGCGTCACTTTATTACTAATTTTCTTTCAATTTCTTCACATCCTCCATCAGATATTCTATTCTGATTTAGTTTTCCGCGATTGAAGACTTGAAGTCCTCAGATCTGTTTGTTTTTCCTCCTTTACTTACTATTTCCGATTTCATTTTCTGCATCAAACAAATTGATCGCTTCATTCTCGTGTATTAAACTCTGTTCCAATCAGAATGAACTGAGAAATCTTGTTCGTACAAGTTTTCCACCCTAGTGTTTGAAATCTGTGCTGTGTATTGAACTTTATGAAATGATTTGATTTCTAAAGAAACTCAAACTAGGTTGAAGCTCAAGTATCCTCTTAATTAGTTTGATTAACATAGTAAAGATCATGCAAGTTTGTTTCCTGGATTCAAAACAGATAGAAAGAGGAGACTGCTTAGTTCTTTGCGACCATTTATTTATGGATGGCGCAAAGTAGAAAGGAACCACTACAAGATAGAACCAATTAAATTACAGACGGCTATAATCTAAGACTATCGACTATCTTCATCTCATCATCCTTCATCTGTGCTCTAAATCTGGCAATAAACGCATCCGCTCTTTCATTAATTCCTTGCATTTGAGGTGATGCCAATGCTAATGACTCCCACATTTCATCTGCCTCAACTCGTACGTCTTTGTTATGACTACTCTGTCCCGGCATAACAATATCATCATTACTGGGAAAACGAAATCCATGATCAACTTTTGCAACGATATTACAAGGCTCTATGAATAGCTCATCTATGTAAACAGGTATAGATCTCTTTTGGAAATGATGGGAACGAACAATCTTGACCGCACCAGTACTACTACTACTGCTATTCCTTTTTATTGATCTTCTCTTTCTTTTTCCCTTAGCTTTAGATCTGGTGAGCTTGTGGAGGATTTTGCAGTGAATCTTGTTTGTTAGGATCTTCCATGCCTTCTTTGCTGTGGCCTTTATCCCCTTGCCTGGCTTCAACCAAGACATTTGATCGTACTCTGAGAGTGAGAAGTTCAAAGGGTGCTATGCTGCATTCATATCTGGACTGGTAAGCTATATACAACTCTATGGAGATTTCAAATAAAGGTATGTAATGGCTTTCATCCTACGCAGAGTTCTCTTACTATAAATACTAATATAATAATGCATCACTTTCTTCTGCTACAAGTTATTCTTTATTTATAAAAATATATACTTATATACTGAACTTTCATAAAATATATATTTATGTAGTTTATGTGTTTTTGATTTAATAGTTTCATCATAAGTATACATTATCATACAAAAAAATACAATTAGTTTAATAAATTCTAGCAAAGAGACTTTTATTTCATTATGACTTCAAAAAGTTTGATACATTATTTAATGAATATTTCAATTAGTTTTATAAAAAGAATGTGGCCAACTTATAACCATATTCTTAGAATTAGGGTCTTACAATATTGTTCCTGATCTTTGAACCTATCTAACATCTTTTGTTTTGTTGAAACTTTATGATAATTCTTTTATTATTACAGTTGTGTTAAAGTCGGTTTTAATAGTATAAATATTATTTATATAAAGTTTTTGAAAATGTAATTTGAAGTATTGTTTATTGAACAAAAACCCACTAAAATAGTTTAAGAAGCAAGAGTCGTGTTTAAGAGATTAAATGTTATATGTACAATTCTAAATAAGAACGTCTTAAGTTGAAGTGAGGTCATGACTTTGACATCGGGAAGTCTTTCTTAGTTTCTTCAAGTGAACAAATCATGTTTAATAAAGAGCGGGAGTAATTATCAACTCTTAGATGTAATTATTTACTTTTCTAAGCATAACTAGAGAAGAATGTTACAATTCCATTAAAATATGTTTTTGAAGGTAGGGTGTCATATTATTCTAACAACTGCTTTCTACTTTTGCCTTGTATTATTATTATTGATGTGAATACCTACTCTAAATCACAGAGTGTGAGGAGAAAGAAAAGGAACTTATTCTATCTTGCCATTTGTCTAACTGTAAGTTGGTGGAATCTGAAACCCTTACCAATGGGGCCACATTCACTTATGGTACTAATATTCCTTAACTGCTTAGAGATTAAGTTGAAGCCTTTTGTGGTTCATCACTCTCTTGTCACTGTATCCCGACCTTAATTGTTATTGATTTGTGTCCAAAATAGAAGTTATCTTTAGATTTTGTTCACAATAGAAAGTGTAAAAGAAAGCAGCATGAGTAGAATAATATTGTTGATTCTGAGTAGATGGTAAAAACATTTAGGTGACATTTAGAGTGTGTTTAGTAACATGGAAATGGAGTTGGGGTCTAATTTTAACTATTTGGATTGAGGCCTAATCAATTCTTAAATTTGGTGTACTATTTAGAATTATGAATTGGATTTAGAATTAGAATTCTAATAGAAATTAAATCAATGTAATTTTATCATTTTCAATTTCATTATTTTTAACTCGGAATTGCGATTCTAATATTTTTTTTATATGTTTCAAAACAAAATATCTTATAATTATTGTATCACTTACAACACGATTAACGCGTTGAACTGATATTTTTTTAGTTTAGGAAGTTAATATGTAGAACCGATATTAATTTTTTATAATTTAGTAAGTTCACATTTTAAATCGATATTGTTTTTTTTTTTTTTTTTTTTTTTTAATTTAGGAGTTAACATGTCGAATTGACATCTTGTTTAATTTAACTTATAAGTTGAAATATCGATAATATATATATATATATATATATATATATATATATATATATATATATATATTTTTTGAGTTTAGAAAGTTAAAATTTCAAACCTGTAAAAATTGAATTGTTAGACAATTTTTTTGACACTTGTGATATCATAATAAATTGTGTCATACTAATATTTTAATAATATAAATAATATATATTCAAGTTATTTTTATCATATCCTTTTTCAAACATAGAATTGTAATTAAATTATAATTATATAGTTTTTTAACAATTGTAATTCAATGTTATTGTAGTGGATTTAGAATTTCAATGCTAATTTTAATTCCAAGTCATCTAAAAGAATCATTGAAAATGTGTTTTTGAATCTTTCAACATATCCATTATTTGCGTTTATGTTAAGTTTTGAATATCCTTATTTTCTTTCGGGAGTTTGTATAGGGACCATGTGTTTTTTCAAGAGGGCTTAATTTTCTTCATCCACGGCGTATTTTCAATTCGGGGTGATTGAGGACCTTCGTGAATGGAGTTTGGTATGTGTACTTATCAAAGTCAATGCATGCATGATATTAATCGTAGACATTTGTTAGAGAAAAAAGTTGGATATGGGATTCATCAGGGATGTCTCACTCCTTGAAAAGATCGATTTAAGAGTATCATCTGAGGTCACTATGTTGGACTCTGAATCAGGGTTGGTGTAGTTAATGAAATTTATGAACTTGAATCTAGGTTGGTGTCATGAACATGTACTATATGTGTTACCCAAAGTTCTTCTCAAAATGTGGTGATGATGGACTTTGAGTTTGAGCTAAATGGAGAGTATCAATTGATTGTGTTTGAACTGATTATGAATATTTGATAATATTCTTCCTGATAAGACTTTGGCATATATAGGATGATGATTAAGGGTGAGGGTGAAGTTGGTGTTTCATGAAACACAGTATAATCAAATTACAAAAAATTAGTACTGGACCTTCATTTTCATCTTCCAAATGAAGAAGACACAAACTCATCCAAATCTGCTGGTCTTTTTCGAAAGTATTAACCTGCTAAGCACTATATATAAACATCCTTAGGCAAAATCCACCTGCTTCTTCTTCTTAATGCTCAATCTATGGTATCAGGTTTTTAGTCTTGTTGGAATCAGAGCTTTCTGCGGATAGTCTTCTTTCTGAACCTGGAGGTTGAACAGCTGCTGCATCCAATTCGTTGTATTTTGAAATGATTTCTCCCATTTGGTCATGAAGGTTCCAGGCTTCAAACATTATCACCTCATCATCAATGGTACTTTCATACCGTGACTGCTTGCACTTCTCTACCATCTTCACAGTTAGATCATCCTGTTCAAGAAATTTTTTAAACCTTATCTACTCATTATTCATAGAAACACAAAAAAAGGACTTTTATCTTGATAGTTTCTGGTCCTGTTGAAGAATTTAGAATACTTGTGAGTATTTCATGGCTGTTTTGAGCTATTTCAAGAACTTTCTTTTCCTCTAATGTCTGAGCAGTAGGAGCAACAACATTCTCTTGATGCATATATGACTCTAGGGAATGCAATGGTTGAGAGCTCTCCTCAATTGATGACTGGTTTTATCTCTTTGATCATCAAATTCTGATAGAGAATGATAACCGATCAACATTATTATTTATCGCAATTATGAAAAAGACATATATATGTTCAGTTAATGCCAATGATAGATATCCATCTCACTTTAAGAGTGTGCTGAAAAACAGGAAAATATTTTAGATCCTCAGTCACCCCATGTCTGAATTAGTCATAAAGCCTTGATCCTATTCCCATGATCTGTCTTAGGATTTTCAAAATCTACCATTTCCATAATACCATCCAAGAAATCTATGTTTTTTTTTCTTTCTTGTTTGGCTTGAAAGGAGATGCTTCTTAGCTATATTCATTGTACGAGTCCAATTACATGGCCATTGTCATTTACCCAAGACAGTAAAGCATTTATCACATTCGAGTGTCTGGGTATCTTTCCTATGAAACAAATTGGGATTTTATTTGTGAAAACTGCAGCTTACTAAAGATGGTGGTAAGTTGAACTCTATTACAGACACTTCGAATCCAAACATATCCTGAAGATGCAAAAAGGGAGAGAATCCAATTATTGAGGAAAGTGATTCAAAGAGCTGCCAACAAGGAAACTGAATCAAAAGGGAATAGATAAGGAATGGAACTTTTGATTCTCTCCTCCACCTCTTGAGGAAGCACCACTACTCAATAAGGGAAAAGTACTGGCAGAAGTATTAGTAAAGACCTCCTGAAGAAAACAGTTAAGTTAATGATGAAAGTAGGTCTGGTTTATTTGATTCAGTTAATAACGTGAAAGACAAGATGCAGATATATCCTACTCTTTATTAAATGTCCTGTTCGCATACCCAAATCTCATGGCGTGAAGGTTTCTCAAAACTCAAGTATTTTAGATCCATTTTCATCAAATTGTGGTATCTTTGTGTGCTTCTTGGATATTCTTTTACCTTTTCTTATTAACAAATTTTCTTTAGGTTAATCTTCTTTTCATCACCACGGTGGAGCAGTTTTTGGTTCCCTGAACTTTACACATCCCAAAAACAGTTGCTTTTTAAGTTTGAATTCTGATATCTTATTCAGGGCACTGGTTTTGCTTATTCGCCAACAAATCGAAGTTAATGAACTCAATAGTAAGTTTACTGATACTGACGTCTTCCAATTGGGTCAAATGCTATTTTATGCCTGCTTTGATTTATGTTTCCTCAATGGATTGGACATGACTGAATACAACTTGAAAGTAAAAAAGAAGCATTGTCTTCTATTGGTTTACAGCGCAAAGAGAGTCGCCTTTTCCTTAAATGGGACATGAAGCTAGCGGCTGGGGTCATAAAGTAGCATGGGTTTTGACTTTGTGGCCATTTTGTCAGCCTGAACGAATGGGATGTCTCAGATCTGAAATAGACTAACAAAGACCAATGCCATTTGCGTTTATCTTCAGTTTTGTCAGGTCAGAACTATATTTTACATTATTAAATAAATCTTTTAATCAAGAACCTGAAAAGAGATGGAAAAATTGTTTTCCTTTTAAAAATAATAATTATTGGTGGGGCTGGGAAGAATAATCACTGTTTTGCTTTTAGTTTCACTTTCTCATTCCTTTTTCTGCAAAAGAGCTATCTGTCATTCACAATGGCTCCTCCTTAGGAATTGTTTTCAAGCAATCCTGCATGTCAGAGAAGCCAATCATATATATATATATGCAATCCATGACTGTATAAACTTTTCTTCCCATGAATGGCTTTGCAGAAATCAATAGTTAATGATTAGGTTGGCTTATGTTCTGATTAAGATTATTATTACCATTGTAGTAAAGATGAGTATACTTAGCCTAGAAATGAATATATGTTTGTTAAATCTTTTCATTGTGATTTTTATGGATGAATATGTAAATACCTTCTTTTAGTGGAGGAAGATGTATATAAATATAACACAGCATGTTATTTAGGTTGAGGACAACCAGAGAAAGAAGCTTTATAATTGTCTCTGAAACTATAACAATGACAAAAGCCAGAACTATTAATAATTTTTTCCCACAATGCAAACCATTCAATAATGGGTTGGCAATTGTAGGCCATCACCTTCTGGATCTTTTGCCAAACAGTAAATGGGAATTGGCTGTGGGGGGCATTTTAATTCTACCCTGTAATTCTTTTTCAGCTTTCAAATCAACAAGGCCTAGTGTTTCATTATTATTGCCCTAATGTAGGTCCCAAATTTGGGATATTTTTAGAT
Source organism: Impatiens glandulifera (assembly GCF_907164915.1). NCBI lineage: Eukaryota > Viridiplantae > Streptophyta > Magnoliopsida > Ericales > Balsaminaceae > Impatiens > Impatiens glandulifera. The sequence goes on from NC_061866.1 coordinate 2,228,861, forward strand.
TCCACTAAGAAAATGTAGGTCCATAATGACAATTCTATAGTTAGTAGTTAGTCATTCATTCTTGTATGTTCTCAAATTGTTTATGAACTAATATGAATCAATGCCTAAGGGATTGAAAATGCTAGAAACCTCTCAAGTCTTGTTGAGATTTATGGTGTCATGTAATTTAAAATACTAAAATACCTTTGACTTTTAACCCACTAAAAAGATAATCAGATATGAGCCAAACCCAACATGTTAATATATACCTATTTAGAACAACAAAATTACAACTTTACTATATTTGAGCAATGAGTTTTTAACTTAGAATTGGGAGGGTGATCCTCCCGGTGAACTGATATATATAGGTTTAGATCATAATGCAAGATGTTCTAGGAAAAAGATTCCCAACATGGTTTCATATTACATGATATTGATATTTAACTAACCAAGTTTGGTCTTCATCTGTTAAGTAGAAATTCATGTTCAACTTTCCTTTATTGATCATTATCAGTTTGTCTTTACAACTCAGGAAATCCCTTTACTTGTAGATATCTCCCTCTCAGTTTGATTTGAATTATTAAAAAATAATTTTCTTCTGTTTATTTTGTGTTCAGGAAAAATAAAGTATTTAAGTAATTATAGAATACAAAAAAAAAATTGTATTTTGATTGATAATTTAGATGATTTGATTAACAAAATAATAGATGATAGGATATATGAGTTATTTGAAAAGACATAATTTAAAAAGTTAATACAACCTTTGTTAACATAAAGTTTTTGAGTAATCATTTCTCCAATTCACTTAAAAAGAGTTCTTACTCCTTGAGATTTGAATCTGACTTTTGATATCTTAGTAATGATTATTATAATTTTTTTCCACCCATCTCCACAAATCCACTTAGTCTCCTTACTCGCTTTCCAACAGACCTTGGGTAGCCCAAATAATAGAACCCAAGTGCCATGTGAGTTTATATTGTGCTCGGTCAACCTTCCACTTTAATCCTAATCCTGTTCCGCTCAACACAACACTAATGCTCAATATTAAATTTCTTATCAATCAAATTATTAATTGAAGTACCACTAATAATATCATTATTAGTACCATTTTTTAAGGGCATAATGACCACAATTCATTAATTAATCCACAGATCAACATACCTCTCCTAGAGTTAAACTCGGACCAAAACTCACTGTCAAGTGGCCTGATCCAAAACGTTTTTTTGTCCAATATGACGAGGACAAGTAACTACACAACATTTTTAAGTAACCCAATCCAAACTCGATCCTCCGATGCTTACCGTTATTGATCTCAGAGATTGTCACCGCATTCGATCGAGTCAACATCGTAATAAACTTTAAGGATTTTGTACCATCTTGGACCATTTTGACCAAATCGCTTTGTTGTTCACCTTTTCTACATATGACGTAGAACTAGCCTCCCGAGAAATAGACTACGGGTTGTCTCTCAACTACCGACCTATTCTGCAATGGAGGTAGGTGGTTGAGCGACAATTCGAGGAGCGGATGATGATGAGGAATGGTGTTTCCTTGTTGGTAGGTGAGGTTGGATGGTTTGTTTGGTTCACTTCTCGGGAGGTTGGTTCTGCGTCTTATGCGAACAAGGTGAACAGGGAAAAGGGATCGATTTGGGCAAAATGGTCCAAGATGGTGACAAATACAAAATCCTTAGAGTTTGTTATGATTATGGATTGATTGAATATAGTGGCAATATATGAGATAAAAAACTGTAAGCGTCGAGAATAGAGTTTGGATTGGGTCACTTAAAAACTATGCTGTCGTTAATTGTCATCGTCATCTTGGACGAGAAAGCGTGTTGGATATTGCCCACTTGGCGATTATTCCGGATTCAACTATCGAAGAAGGTATGTTGTTCTATGGATTGATTATCAAATTGTGTTAATTCTACCCAATGCTAATAATATAATTTCAATGGTGGATGAAAAAATTCACAACTTTGAGAACAATACTAATAATGACTACTTCGATTAATAACTTGGTTGACGAGGAAATTAATGTTGAGCATTAATTTTTTGGTGAGCGGGATTATGTAAGAAGGTTGACCAAGAACATTGAGAGCTCTGATGACACTTGGGTTAAGTTATTTTGGTTACCCACGGCCTATTGGAGCATTGAGTGATTGAGAAAAACAGATGGAAGAGTTAGGTATATTTGTGCAAATGGACGAAAATACCGATCTAAATGTGAAGTTTTGTGGGCAAGGATTTGTGTGGGTCTGGTGGAACAAATACTATTTCCCTTGGAAGATGGTATGCTTGTGTATAAGGTTACGATATGGGCTGAATGACCTTTAATTGTGTTGATTGTGCAGTTCTGATTTATGTCTGGATTGTGGGGAGCAAGATGTGCCGATTCAAACTCTCTCCATAGACTTAGAGCTGGAAGATACAGTGAGTTCTACGTCGCAACCAATTGATGCGGATATTTGTTTAGAGAAATTAATTTTGACGATATGATGGTGGATGAGGTCGATATTCATCAAGGCAATGAATCACTAGTTATGGTGGATACAGAAGAACCAAGTGATGGAGAAGGAGGTTTGAGATTGTGAGATCGAGTTTCAATCGTCGGGATTGACATTTGGGTAGTATCTGTTGTTGCAGAAAAGAAAAGTATAATGAAAAGATAATTTTTTTTATTGTGATTTTTAAGTGACTAAAATCTAATCAAATAAAATAAAATTAGAGAATGTTCTTAGCATATTCCCAAAATATGCTTAGCATGTATTCTAAGATAAAATTCTTGGATTGATATTATTTAGGGTATGCTTTATTGGGCTTAACGAGATTATCCAACAAATCACCCCCTTAATCTCGTTATACCGCTTCAACTTGCTTGACACTGAGCTTTAAACGCATCTCGATGAACTTGTTTCTCCCTAACGCCTTTGTTAGAATATTAGTTAGCTGACCATCAGTGTCAATGTAGTCAATGTCCATCTTGTTTGCTTCAATGCACTCTCAGATTTAATGAAATTTCGTGTCAATGTGTTTACTCCTCTCATGATGTACTAGATTCTTGTAGAGAGCAATGACTGACTTGTTATCAACTAATAATTTAAATTTCAATTATTTACACCCAACTAGCTCGACGATAAGACGACTAAGCTAGACACCTTGACATGTCGATGTCGCCGCTGCAATGTACTCGGTCTCGCATTGCTTATGCAAAGTCCAAGTCAAAATACTACTTCTGATAAAGAAAACTATCTCGGAGGTGCTTTTGCGGTCGTCAATATCGACAATGAGATAATTATCGTTATAGCCTTTTAATGTAGCTTCACCTCTTCCCAACTTATAACAACACCCATAACCCAATGTACCTCGCAGTCCAATGTTGAGTATCAACTTGATCGCAGTTCAATGTTGAGAACTTGGCGCCTCCATGTATCGACTAACTATGCCCATAATGTGAGCAATATCAGGTCGAGTGTTTACTAGGAAGCGAAGATGTTCGGTTATGCTCTGATACCTTGTTGCATCCATAGCCGTACTCCTGTCATTCTTGCTGAGACAGAGTCGATGCTCCATTGAACTGTGACATATGTTACAGTCACACATGTTAGCTTTCTCCAAAATCATCGTAGCATGTCTTTTGACACAATGTAATTTCATCGTCGTTTTGACGTACTTCGATCCCCAAATAGTTACTTAGAAGACCGATGTCGCTCATTTTAAACATTTCCTGCATTTGTGTCTTGAACTTGATGATGTCTTGTACACTTGTGCCCGTAATAATCAAGTCATCCAAATAGACACCCACCAACAAGAAAGATTGAGCATCGCCTCTTTTACAGACGACATGCTTGAGTGGGTTTCTTGTGAAACTAAGTGAAGTAAGGGAGGCGTCCAATTTTGAGTACCATGCTCGTGGTGCTTTTCGGATGCCTGTATAATGCCTTACGCAGCTTAAGAACTTTACGTTCGTTCTTGGAATCAATGAACCCAGGTGGTTGTTCTACATAAATCTCTGCGAAATCACCATTCAAGAATGCTGATTTCACGTCCATGTGATGTACTTGCAACTTGTTATCTGCAGTGAGTGCGAGTAACAGATGTACTGTTTCCATTCTTTCTACATGAGCAAAAATTTTCTCAAAAATCCACCCCTTGGTGCTGTGCATATCCTTTTGCGATGTGTCTCGCCTTGTGCTTCACAATGTTGTCGTCAGTGTCCTTTTTAACTATGAACACTCATTTGATCCCCATGACTCAATGACCAGTTGGAAGTGACACAAGCTCCCACGTTTTGTTTTCAAGAATTGACTTCATCTCTTCCTCCATTGCATCCTTCCAAGACACATTGGCAAGTGCCTCGTCCATGCTTTTAGGCTCCTCAGCAACCAAAAACAAACTCCACTTACTTCGACATTAATGACCTCATTAGTAGAATTGTAGATGTGTCTTCAACACTTCGGTAACATCGAGGTTCTTAGATGATGTTGCGTGTGTCATCATGTGTTGGTGGTGTGGCCCACTGTTTTGCCTCGAACTAGGCACATGCGTTTGTGGCTATAGTTCTTATGCACTAGGTTCAGGCGTCGAAACACTGATCTTTGTGGATAGACCATAGTGAATATAGCTCTCCGTGCTACCAGCTATCTCCCAATTCCAGACACGATGATCCTTGAAAACGTCTCTGTTCACGTATAACCGCTTCCCTACTGGATCATACACTTGATAGGCTTTTGTTTCCTCTTCGTAGACCACTAGTACCCAGCATCGAGCAATCAGCGAGCTTGTGAATGCTCGTATCGAGATTCTTCACATGTTCTAGGAAGCAGCCGAAAGTCCTCAAAAGGTGTACGCTAAGTTTCCTCTTATTCCAAGCCTCATAAGGCATTATGCCTTCAACACTCATTGTTAGTGCGCGGTTTAGGATAGTCATATTTATTGTCTCTCCCCAAAATATACCTGATATTTTCATTGACTTCATAAGACAACGTCCCATCTCTACTATTGTCTAGTTACGCCTTTCTACGACGCCATTTTGTTGTGGTGAGTAAGAAGTCGTAGTTTTGTGCCTAATGTCGTTGTCCTCGCAAAATTCTACGGATGCATCATAATTGAACTCGCCTCTTGGTCGGATCAGAATGCGAGCAATTTGCACTCGCGTTCTACCTCTACTGTCGCCTTGATCTTTTAAAGTAGCGCAACGCTTCGTCCTTCGTTTTGAGCACCTCAAGCCACATATATCGATTAAAGTCATCGACTACAAGAATTTTTTTTTGTTTCCCACCTCCGGTTTCTAGTATGATCGAGCCACACAAATCGATGTGAACTAACTCTAGAGGGCATTGTGCTCGATATGTAGTGGTTTATTGAAATGGAGTCCTGTGTTGTTTTTCGAGCACACAACCATCACATAATTTCTCCACGTGCTCGATTTTAGGAATGCCATGTACTAACCCTTTGAGAAAGAGATTTTAAAGAGTACCGAAATGCAAATGACCGAAGCGTGCATGTCATAACCACACGATATCATCCTTTTGAGTCAATAGACTTATCGGTGCTACGATATTCAGTTTCAACGTGTAAAGTCAATTACGTGTTCGCTGAACTCGAGCGAGTATTTAGCGTGAGTGATCAATGATGCAAAGTACCCCATTTTCGATGACGATCTAGTAACCATTTTCGTCAAGTTGACCAAGTAAGAGTATATTACTCTTTAGGCTTGGGATATAGAACACATCATATAGAATATGATGGTCGCTAGTGACACATTCAATCATCACCATGCCCTTTCCACATATATTTACCACATAATTGTTGTCGAATCGTACTTTACCCTTTACAGTTTCGTCAAGCGTTGTGAACACCTTCTTGTCACCCGTCATGTGACTACTAGCTCCGGTATCCAGGTACCACACGCTGTTAGTGGTATCAATGGGTACAACATTTTCTTCATTTAAAAATACCTCTTATACGCTGTCATCGGCTGATGTTGCCGTATAGATTTGTGTCATCAGTAACATCACACCTTCATCGGAATTGCTCTGCGAGATTCACTTTCTCTTGTTGCTCCCGGTCTTGCTTCTCCTTACGATGCTCTTTGGCCCAATGACTAGGGATGCCACAATACTTAGAACTTCTTTTTTTGTTCACCGTTTTCACCATTCTTATTGTCACTATTGAATGAGTCTTTGCCTTGCTCACGTTGCCGTTGTCGAGACCGTCATTCCTCTTCTGTGAGTAGTAGTCGCTCACTAGAAGATCAAACATCATCGAGTTTGCTGCGCTCCACTACGACTAGGAGTCGACCTGTGAGTTCCTTGATAGATAACGTTTTCAGATCAACGAGTGACTCAATCACCACTGTCATCTGCTTGTATTTACACAACACTCTAAGAATGAATTTGAGCAATGCCTTGTGCTCTAACACTAGATCAACCAACACCTCGAGCTCGTTGACGATCGCTGCAAGTTGAATGCCGAAAGCCTCCACCCACTCACCATCTTTAAACACGAGGTTTTCAAACTCCGTCCACCGTGTTCGTGATTTGGCTTCTCGGACACATTCAACTCCGGCCTGCATGATTTTTAGTGTTTCTCATGCTTCATTTGCCATCTTTTCGTTTCCAAGGGTTTGGATCAACTTTGGCAGCACTGTCTGAAGAAGTAACGACATAGCTCGTTGATCTTCACGAAGACCTCCCGGACCATTTTTAACAAAATCCCACAAGCCTTGCGCTTGTAGATGCACCTTCATTAGGATTGCACAATCCACGTAGTTAGTACACGTGAGAGGCGTGAACTGTATCACTCATTCATTCTCCTAGCCTCTATTCATCATTTTTTTTTTCATTTTCCTGCCATCGCTAAAACAGATCGAACACCGTACAACTCTAATACCACTTGTTGTTGCAGAAAATAAAAGTATATTAAAAAGATAAAACTTTTGATTGTGTTTTATTAAGCTCTTGACATAGCCTATTTATACTTACAATACTGAATTGAAAAGTAAATAAATAACGGAATAAAATCTAATCTAATCAAATAAAGTAAAATAAGGGAATGTTCTTAGCATATTTCATAAATATGCTTTAACATATTTTCTAAGATAATATTGTTGGGTTGATATTATTAAGGGTCTGATTTATTGGGCTTAACAAGATTATCCAACAATATCTCAATCATCACTTTCATTATATAATTCCAAATTCAATTTGCGCATCATGACATCTTAAGAGTCTTATCTAGTTAATATTATGATTAATATGCTCTATGTTATTTTGTATCAAGCTCCGTGGGAATAACCTACCCATTCTATCTTGGGTTTGGTGGTGGATTATGATACGATTGATGTGACTGAGGGTGAGATGTGGTCACCCATGAAAATGTGGTTCATGTTAATCACATTCGATCTTTGTATTTTCAGAATGTGAATGATTCGCCTATCAGAGTGCATGAGTTATCGGAGAAAGAATCGATTGAGTCAGATAAAGAATATGACGTCGTAGAGGAAATATGTGAAAAAATATTCACGGGGTCTCAAAGGAATAGGCTAAAAGAACAATATGATTAACTCGATTTCGGTTCAGAGTATTGTTCATGATTGTGAACTTGTGATTTTAGAGTATTGTGCATTTCTATAAAGATTATTTAAGGAATCGCATATGGTCAGACCGAAGTTGGATGGTATGCATTTTGTTGTTATAAGTGTGGAGCAAATGGCATATTGGAAACTCGTTTCATATAAAAGGAAGTGTAACCAGTGGTAATGGTAATGGAATGGGGGAGCAATATGGCCCCGGGAAGTGATGAATTTACTTCGAAATTTATTCAAAAAAGCGCGACATTTCCTAAAAAATGATCTGCCTAATTTTTTATCAATCGAGCAATTTTTATCAATTCACTTCTGATAAAAGTTCGAACTGCTCATTGATCTGCCTAATTTGCAAGGCTCTTGGGATTATTAATGAGAAAAACTTTAGATATAATCATATTATTTTTCTTTCTACAAGATTGTGTCTAAATATTTGGCGAATGTTACGTGAAATTTTTGAGTTAATGATCTCGACAAATCAGATGACTTTTATTAAAGGTCGTCAAACATTTTATGCGTCACTTATTACGAATGAATGCATCGACTCGGAAAATTTTAAAGGTGATAGTGAAACTTGATATTGAAAAAGTTTATGATCATTTGAGTTGAAATTTTTTATTCGATGTCATGTGTAGAATGAGTTTGTGGGAGAAGTGGATATATTAAATCAAATTATGCGTGTCGACAACCAAATTAAACCAAATTATGGAAATGGGATGAACTCGGTTGGTCTTAGTTGTTGGACCCATATCCCATTTACTTAGTTTGAAAGGAACATTATGACATTTAGTGAACGTTGTCCTTCAAATGTATTTAATCCATAATTCAATTATTATGACAACTAGAATTTAGTCCGTGCATTTGCACGAGTAATAATATAAAAAACCGTGAAAAAAAAAATTACGGATAACATTTTTAATTTTATTTTTAAACGTTTTAAGTTTATGGATGGGTCAACCCACAATCCGACCCAAGTATCCATTACTCAACACCATTATATACATATAGATTAGTTAGTTAAAAAGTTGAACTTATATTAATGTTAAAACGTCTCCCGTTCATCAAATTTGATGTTAAATTTAAAATAAAAAGTTTTAGTAGCCTAGTTGGTTAAAGGGTTGTACTTGTTTTGTTAGGTTGCAAGTTCGAAACATATCTCTAGCATTTTTAATTTTATTTTCAACCGTTTTAAGTTTATGGGCGGGTCAACCCACAATCCGACCCAAGTATCCAAATTAACCACAACTCTCGACCCCCGGCAATCCGGACACTTTAAAAATTAAACATCATTATATATGTATATATAGATTAGTTAGTTAAAAAGTTGAACTTATATTAATGTTAAAATGTCTCGCGTTCATCAAATTTGGTGTTGAATTTAAAATATAAAGTCTTAGTAGTCTAGTTGGTTAAAGGGTTGTACTTGTTTTGTTAGGTTGCAAGTTCGAAATAAACCTCTAGTATTTTTAATTTTATTTTTAACCGTTTTAAGTGTATGGGCGGGTCAACCCACAATCCGACTCAAGTATCCAAATTAACCACAGCTCTTAACCCGGCAATCCGGACACTTTAAAAATTAAGCATCATTATATATATATATATATATATATATATATATATATATATATATATATATATATATATATATATATATATATATATATATATATATATATATATATATATATATATATATATATATATATATATATAATTGGGTAAATCGGTTGAGGCAACGGTGAACTTATTGATTTTCTCGAGAACATTTGTACTCGTTGAAGTTTGTTATTTATCCATTGGTAAATATTTTTGTATCGTGTTGTTTTTTTAATATTTTTTCTCTATTTTTTTAGATTATTTTATTATCGGGTTTAAACGACCACCATTTATATTCTTTTGTATTGATCGTTATAAAAAATAAATATAACTATTATTATCACTTAATCTATCCTAAGAATTTATTTTTGTTTTAACTTAAAACATACAAGTAAAAATAAAAAACCTAACAACAAACCAAAGCAAATTATGATGCTAGGTAGAGTATGATTATAATTTATTTATTATTTTATTTTAAAATGCTAGAAGAATTTCACATTTAAGATGTTTTTAATTGTTTAATATATTTTTATTTGAGTATCGAAATATTTTAGACAAAATTTGTAAAACTTAAGCTACGGGAGAACTAAGTATTAATGCTATTACAACATATATAGTTGCTTGGAATCATATTAAAGACAAAAATATTATTAAGCACCAGCTCACCGCTGAGTCAGCAATGGTACATATCATACTTCAGCATCACTGACTAATATTTGGTTACTTATTACTCCATTGTAAATCAAGTGTACTAAAATACAACGAAAAAATAATTAAAGAAAGTAGTCAAGTTCCTTACAAACTTTTTTCTAATTGAAGTGTTAGTCTAGTGATTCAATTGCCAGTCATCTACCACCAACTATAAGAGCCTCAACACAGGCACGATGTTTAACCTTCCAATGAAAGTGTCGGACATGTGGTGTATTGTGTATATGGTCAGTGTCACCCCATGACTTTTATGAAAAGTTTGGGTATAATTTATACAAATTAATTATGAATTATATATTTTTCTCTCTATATATAATTAGAAATGATAAGTGGTATAAAGGGGTGGTGGTGCAGTTGGCTAGTGCGTAGGTCTCATAGCTTCTACAAGTAATCATGAGGTCGAGAGTTTGAGCCTCTCTCACCCCATTTTTTTGAATAATGTGTTTTGTCTAGTTTATTTTGATAATGGGGGAGAATGAGTTAGATGTAGACTCAGTTTCCTCTGGTTTGCTTAAGTATTCGTTGAACTGAGTAAGAAGTGGGTGTGTTCTTAACGACAAGCTGATGGATAGAGTATATTGGCGAGTTTTCATTCCGAAGGGAGAAGATGGTGACATTTGTGATGATTGTTTTGACAGAACTCCAAGTTTGCTAGAAAATGTTAGAGACTTAAGTGACCTCTTCCTTGTCTCATCTTCTCTCTATATATATTGAGCGGAGGATCATGGAGAATTATGAATTTGTGTTTGTGATGCATTTCATGAAATATTTGTTTGGGATCACAATTAAATTGTCACTTTCTTTACAACAAAAGGATCAAAACATGTCAGTTTGATCAAAACGGTGAAAGATAGGTTACAGAAATTTAGAGAGGAAGGATGAGAGAAACATTTGGACGACGTCAACACATTTTGTAGTCAGCATATGATCCCAATACCAAATATGGAAGAAAATATGAGAACTCGTGGTCGAAGCAAACGTAATGGACAAATGATTACTAATTTTCATCACTATCGTGTTGGAATTTTTTGTTATTATTATTAGTTATAATTTTATTTTTGATATAAGTGTTTTATAGTAAAAAAAATTATACTTGATAAATTTTAGAGCACCCGTTGAAATCGGGCTCTAGATTCGCCACTATATATGGTGCTATAATTATCTGAATTAAATCCTAATTTAAATTGTGAGAAATTAAAATCTGAATACGGAACGTACCTTAACTGTAATCATGAATCTTCTCTTCCTTTATAATGAAAATGTTCTTTAATATTCCCTTAGGCCTTAGATGGAATGATTCTTCAAATTTGATAAAGTACGTCAATAGTTTCTCTCTATGTTGATGGGGACACAAATGAGAAATGATCGTACTTCAAATGAGGATCATTACTATTATAAAATAACCAACATTATGTTAGTTATTATTAGGGGTGGACAAACATACCGATCCAATCCGGTATTTCGGATCGGATATCCGCCTACATTTGTTTTTTCAAAAATTGCGATCTGTATCCGATCCGATATCCGACCACTATCGGATCGGCCAGTTGGATACCCGCTGATCCGATTTTTTCATATTTCTAATTTTTATCATATGCTAGAAAATTGAAATTGTTTTATAAGGATCTCAGTTATGAATAATGACGATTTGAGAACATATTTACAAACATATCTAAAGGGAAACGGGAAGAAAAAAATGGAAGAGACATATTTTGTTTGGGTTTGTAAAGGAAAATGGGAAAAAAATAAGGAAGAGGGAGATTTTATATTTTTGTTCGAGTTTGTAAAGAGAAACGGGAAGGAAAAGAAATGAAGAGAAAGATTTTTGTTTGGTTTGTAATTGTTTAATAATATTTTTATTTGGGTTTGTAAAGAGAAACAAGAAGGAAAAGATAGGAAGAGAGAGATTTTTGGTTGAGTTTGTATTTGTTTAATAATATTTTTGTTTGAGTTTATTTATTTAATAAATTTAAAAAAATATCGGATCGGTTTTGGGTATCCGAAATTATTTTGTCAGATCCGTATCCGATCCAGAAATTTGGTAAAATTATCGGATCGGATCGTTATCCAAATCTGATCCATCGGATGTGGATTTTTTTCAGATCGGATCGGCCGGATCAACGGATCGGATCTTTCGGATCAGATTTTTTGTCCAACCCTAGTTATTATAGTTTGATCATTTCAAATTTAGTCCCTTCATAAAATTAGAAATACCACTTAAATATCCTCACTTCATATTCATGACAAATACACACATAAGTCATACACTTTAAAATGAAAATGTTCTTTAATCTTCCCTTAGACTTTTTTTAGATTGAATGATTCTTCCAATTTGATGAAGTACGTCAATAGTTTCTCTCTAGGTTGATGGGGACACAAATGAGAAAATGATCGTACTTCAAATGAGGATCATTACCGTTATAAAATAACCAACATTATGTTAGTTATTATAGTTTGGTCATTTCTAATTTAGTCCATTCATAAAATTAGAAATGCCACTTATATATCCTCACTTTATATTCATTACAAATAAACCCATAAGTCATAAACTTAATTTCACATTAAATCATATTATTTTGGCTTATATTAAATATGATATTTGAACAATTATTTATTATACTAGTGACCTTATAAATTCCAAAAAACTCCCACTGGGTCATGTATGTACACAAATAATTGTATCAACCATAATGGGCCTGAAGTTTTGTGTCATCTTAATAATATGTTGTATAAACAATTTTATCAATTAATCATATCAATATAGGACCAAAGAGCTCGTCGTTGTATTTAAGCACAACTAGACCCAGTAGTGATCACATAAATTAATACAATTAATTGACAAATCATATCATTATTGTGAGGAATGAAAATTTCATGCAAGGTGATCTTTTCATGTCAATTTTCAACTGGTCCTAATTGACTTTAGTGAGATTATACTTTAAACATAATTATACAAAGTAAAATGAACTGAATAATACTTAATTTCTGACAAGAATAATTTTTTTATAAATATTTATAAAATAACTAAACTAAAAGACAAAACTACAAACTCCCACTGAAGTTAGAGATCATCGACACTCATACGAGAAATATTCCCATGAAAGATATTAAGCAATACACCCATTGTTAAGGGTTCATAACCATAGAGTTTGTACATAAATATTTTATAGAAATCTATCCACGTTGTATAATTTCTTTCATAACAAGAAACTTGATGTCAATATCACTTAATTTGATGCTTAGTAACATGTCACAAATTCCGCTGTAATAGTGGATGAATCCGTAAGTGTTTGTTTGACACTTCTTCAAGAAACGACTAAACTAATTAACGAAAAATGAAACATGAAGTGGATTTCATGCTGTTTTGGCATCCCGTAAGATCGGAGTCAGAATACCCAATGATCTCAGAATATCTACCTCATATAAGTGAGCATTTAATTCTTAGTTCTCTTCAAATATTTCCTAACATTGACTACTTAATGTCAAGAAAACTTTGTGGCAAACAAAATATCGCCCACATATAAAACCATAAATATGTGTTTACTTCCACTGAACTTGTGATACACAAATCATCGACTAAATTCACCTCCAAACCAAAAGAGAGAATTGTTATTTTGTGAACTTTATGGTACCAATGACAAGACGCTTTTAATTCCATAGATGAATTTCTTTAATTTGTAAACCATATTAATTTGATCTCTCGACATAGTTTTCTCGCAACACAATTTTTTTTTCAATGTCTCCATTGAGAAACTCCTTAATATCTATTATGATGAAGCTCCATATCAAAATATGCAACGAGTGCCATAAATGGTTCTTTAAAAGTCATTCGATTAAATAGAATTATCGTAAAGACACTTAATTTTGAGGTTGTTGAGTTTGTACTTTATTAATTTGATCAACAATGTCTTATTATTCTTGATTTTGAACTTTATTATCAATAGGAATAAAATCCTTATCAATGTAAAAAAAACATTTGAGATAAAAATCAAATTTTCTTTAATAAAAATTCTTTATCTAAATCATTTTTAAAGACAAAATTATTTCTCTCCTCAAACTCAATATCTTCAAAAATAATATTGAATTCTCGTCTAAAAGAAAAAAAACTATCTTTAACTTGAAATTATAAAAATTATAGCCCTTAATCACTTAGAATATTCAATAAAGTAGTTGCTCACATATATAAACTTAAGTAAAAATTAAGCTCAAATAATGATTTATCTCATCTGATCAAAATACTTAATGCAACATTTATATTAAGTCTTTAGACAATAATATTAACTGCTAATTGTATTTTGATATAATGATCAAACATTAATAATAAGACATGTCAAATAATCTATCTATCTTTGTATTAATTAATTATTCACATACATAAGACTTTATGATTATTACATATTTACCATCACAAATATTAATGCAATTCTGTTAATTAATTATCAACCTTTGAGTCAAATAATATAATTACATGAATTACACAATACTATCATTCAAAATTTTCTTAAATTAATTTTAACAAACATTGTCACTTTGGTGATTACTTGTATCAATCAAAACAATTTAAATAATGAATAATAATACCATTAATTTGAATTTAAAAATCATATTATTGTAATAACTCGAATCAATAATACATAATTTTACATGTAATTTATTTTATTATAAAATATAAAATTATACTGTAGACGAAATCTTAATTCTTGAATTTGATATTTGTAATGTTTCATTATTAATTAAATAAAATAATAAATCTTCAAAATTTATTTGACCAAATTTCAAATATTTTTATGGTCGAAATTTATTAATTTATTAATAATCATTAACCTTAATCTTTTAATCCTAAAATAAAGGAAAATCTTTAATAATAATAGTAGTAGAATTCCTCCTTAACTATATTTAACGCTTAAACATTTAACGAGAGAATCTAAATATTCATAAATCTAACTTAACGCGAGAATTTAAATATCCATAAATATATAGAATAACATTATAAATCTTTATATCTTGATAATTGCTTAAATAGAGAGAATTCAAATATTCCTTAACATACATATCGTGAATCTTCATCATAGATAACATTATAAAATTTAATTAATTTATAATATATATATATATATATATATATATATATATCCGATTAAAATTTTCAATCTAAAATATATATTCATAATATTATGGTTTGAAATTATCAAAATCAATATACCCAATAATTTGAAATTATCATAAATCCATATATATATATATATTCTCACACAATTAAATTATGACAACTATGATACCAATGGTTAGAATTCTCTGAATTAGATCTTAATTTAAATTGTGAGAAATTAAAATCTGAATGCTGATCGTACCTTAATTGGAATCATGAATCTTCTTTTTCTTTAGAATGAAAATCTTCAATAATATTCCTTTAGACTTTTCTTAGATGAGACGGTTTTTCCAATTTTGACGAGTAAGTTAATAGTTTATCTCTCTGTTGATGGGGACACAAAGAAGAAATGACTGTACTTAAAATGGTCAGTTTTGATGGAAATGCACCACAACGATAAACAACAAAATGCGGAATTTATTATTCGTTTGACAACACTTTCCCAAACTGTTTAAACCTGTGAGAAAACTAACAAATAGGTATGCAAAATGCAATCAACACAGCCCCTAAAACAACGAGTGACACACCAAACAAACACACACAAACAACACAAAATTTTAGCGTGAAAAACCCCTCAATGGGTAAAAACTACGGGACACCTAGTGCCGCTTAAAATCCACTATCATCAGCAAGAGAGCAATACAAAAGTCT
Organism: Impatiens glandulifera; assembly: GCF_907164915.1. NCBI lineage: Eukaryota > Viridiplantae > Streptophyta > Magnoliopsida > Ericales > Balsaminaceae > Impatiens > Impatiens glandulifera. The sequence goes on from NC_061866.1 coordinate 2,244,531, forward strand.
TCTCTAGACAATACTAGAGGCATACAAATTCATAATACCCTTGGAAATATGCACATCAATGATATAGAAACAATCAAAGAACAAGAAAGGAAGAATATCACCAAAATAACTGCTATTGTTCCGGCAACTAAACCCCGACCTCCAGACCTCAAAATCCGATCTCCACCGTCCAGAATGTTGGCCCAGGAGTTGTGAAGCTGCTGTCCAAAAATTAGGACGATCCAACAGTGAAAACTACGACGATCATCAAAGCACTAAGACTACTAGAACTTGATGTTTTTCCCTCTTTTCTTTCTTGATTTTTCTCTCTCTTTCTCTTGCTCTTATTTCTTGTAAAATAAGCTTTCTCCCCTTTTTATTTTGCTCCCAAATAAGTGAATTAAGTGGGGCCCAAGATGAACCAATTTGTTGGGATTTTCCTTATGGACTAAGGAAAACAAAAAACCCAACAAGTTTAGCTATTAATAATTTAGCCCTTTCATAAAATTAGAAATATCATTTAGGTATCCTCACTTTATATTCATTACAAATGCACCTATAAGCTATAAATTTAATTTCACATTATATCACATTATTTTGATTTATATTAAATATGATATTTGCATAATTATTTATTATATTAGTAATCTTATAAATTCTAACATCTAGATGTCATATGAATGGTTACTATATGGTTATAAAAGTGGACACAAAAGACAATGGAGTAGTTGGGCTTCTTAGATTGGGTGGACTATGATTTTTTTTCTTTTATTATTTTATACTTTAACCTAAGGTGTTTTTTTAAACAAGAATTAATAATTTAGTTGTAAAAAACTTATAATTTTAAGGCTTACAATTTGTATAATTCATGTCGGCATATCAAATTCATTAGTGAAGACTAATAGTTACTTTACTTTTCCCAACTAATTTTATGTATGTGCATTCTTATTAAAAGTTCCAACAAAAATCAAAAAATAAAACCAATAATAAGAAAACAAGAATTAAAAACTAAACGTTTGGACTAAAAAGCAACTGGAATAACAAACTCTATGTAATAAAAAGTAACGAGCATAAACAATTATTGAAGAAAATTTCTAGATGAGATCGTCAATAACAATACTATCATCAATTAACCAGGATTTTGATCAGTCAAAGTAGTCAACAAAAGACTTTGAGTTTCTAGCTGGAGGACTCTTATTATCAAAGATTTTTATTTTTATTTCCATTTAGAGGATTCAATCAATAATGAGAATAGGGAACCACTTCTTGTGAAGCTCAAAACACACATGAAAAAAATGATATTTTAGAGGGTATGTCATTGACCAAGCAAGCCACATATATGTTGCCATTAGTGGTTATTTCCCTCATCATATATACTAATATTGCTTCAGCATTCTTCCTCAACACCTTGATTCATCCAAATTAGGGTTCATTGTTAACCTTGAGTCCTTTACCTAACCAAATCCGTGATCTCGAACAAGAGTTTGTTTGATCTTGGTTTATTTTATTATATTTTAAATTTTAATAAATAAAAAAATCTTTATTATATCATTTCAACTAATCAAATCATTTAATTAATTAAAATTCTAAAATATTTTTATTTAAAAATTTTAAATTAAGACCATTTTAGTTAACCCAAATTATTTTATTTTATTTTATTAAAGCAAGATTTTGTATTCATAGGTCAAATAAGCCAATATCAAAGAAGTTCGAGGATGTAACAACCCATACAAAAACATCACTAAGTAATTCACTAATTTGTTATTATTAATTACATTACTCAAATTATTAATCAAATTATTTTCAATTCGTCAATATATTTTTCATTCTATATTTACCCATAACATATCATTTCACCCAAAATAATATATATGGAAATAACAATATCTAAGCCATAAACAAACAAGCCCAAGGGTAAAGATATATATAATAGTAATACATGAATGGAGAGAGACGATTCCATAAGAGGAAAGCTAGGTCGGACAGATTAAATATAGAGTATCTTTTTCAAGAAAGTATTGATTCCTTAATTGATAGATACATGCATTGCATGTCTTTTGTGGTCACAACTTCAATTATCACCCTAATTAATTAATTAATTATAGCCTCCATCATAAATATCATCTTTAATTATTTTTTACCCTATATTAAAAACCAAAAACAGATAAGCTATAGCATATATATTAATGTAAATCCTATTGACGTGTTATCATTCTAACCATGTCCAAATGATTAATTAACTTAGCCTTATACAGCTTTTGTCCCCCCACGGATAGCTTGTAGTGACAAGATAAAAATCATTTATTTATTTTGTAAAAATATTAATTTGTTGGCTCGAAGCTCAAATATTGACCATTTGAGGAGCCTAAACAAGCTCAATCAAAATCTTACTTCAAGTTCCAATGAGGAGACGACTGATGTTGTTTGTTTGAGCAGCAACAACTAATTCGACTGATTATTTAATTAATTCATTATTAAAGTGATAATTTATAAAATCAATTAACTAGGTATCTAGGTAGCTAGCTACTTGTACAATATAATATAATATAATATATTGGTCCTTTTTTAATTAATTTATTATATCGAGCTGTTTAGTATATGATTAAATAATTTGCAGACATATATTCCTTCTCTTCTATTGGAGAAGTTGAGAGCTGTTTAGATACAGTCATTAGTAGACCCTAAAACCCTGATCAAACATGACCTAATGGAACTAGTAAGAAAATCAAATTACTGTAAAATTAATTTGCCTGATCAAGGAACCAACCAATCATTATATGAGGATAGACCTATACATTACTTTTAAGCCAGTTTTGAAACACTTCACATAAATATTTGACCTTTTTCTTTTGTAAAAAAATGTGTAGAAAAGAGAATACAAAGAGATCTTGTTATTATTGTAACAAAGATGTTATCCTATAATTATACAAAAGAGACTATTAATAGGCAATTAATAATTAGCCGTTAGACACAAACCTTTCAGCTTCTTAACTATTGAGTTTATCTATGAATTGACTAATAAATATAACTAATATATTACATATTTTTAACACTCCCCCTCAAGTCAGGAGTAAAGAGATTGATTACTCCTAACTTGTCGATGATACTATCAAAATTTCTTTTATCTAGAGCCTTCGTGAAAATATTAGCAAGTTGATCTTTGCTAGGTACAAAGGGGGTTTCAATTTCACCAGATTGAACTTTCTCACGAACAAAGTGACAATCAACTTCAATGTGCTTGGTGCGCTCATGAAATACTGGATTTGATGCAATATATCTAGCAGCATTATTGTCGCAATACATTTTTATGGTCTTGAGCTCAACTCCCAAGTCTTTGAGAATATATTTAATCCAAATGAGTTCTCCAGTAGTAGCCGCCATAGCACGATATTCAGCTTCGGCGCTTGAACGGGAAACGGTATTTTGCTTCTTACTTCTCCACGTCACTAGATTTCCTCCAACAAATGTACAAAAGCCGGTAGTGGACTTTCTATCAAAGCTGCCTGCCCAATCAGCATCAGTATAACCAATGACGTCAATGCGGTTGTTTCGCTTCATCCATATGCCTACTCCAGGAGTAGCTTTAAGATAATGTAAAATCCTGTAAACAGCAGAAAGGTGTGAAGTTTTTGGAGCATGCATGAATTGACTTACATTGCTAACTGCAAAGGTTATATCGGGACGAGTAACTGTTAGGTAGATAAGTTTACCTACAAGTCTTTGATACATACTAATGTCATAAAGAGGTGTACCTTCTTCAGTATTTAATTTAGCAGTTGTTTCAATGGGAGTCATTGCGGGTTTTGCAGCAAGCTTACCAGTTTCTTTTAATAAGTCCAAGACATATTTTCTTTGAGAAAGAAACAAACCTTTCTTAGAATGAGCAATTTCTATCCCAAGAAAATACTTGAGAGTGCCAAGATCTTTAATATCAAACTGCTCCTGTAGATACTTTTTAACCTTGAGGATATCACTTGAGTTATTACCTGTTACTATAATATCATCCACATACACAAGTACAATAGTAGTAGTATTGACAGTAGTTTTAATAAAAAGAGAAGAATCAGCAGAGCTTTTTCGAAAGTTATGATGAACAAGAGCGTTACTAAGTTTAGAATACCATGCCCTTGGAGATTGCTTGAGTCCATAAATAGCTTTATTCAACTTACAAACATATTTTGAGTTAAGATTTTCCTTATATCCTTGTGGGATAGACATATATACTTCTTCTTGCAGATCGCCTTGAAGAAAAGCATTTTTTACATCCATTTGATGTAAATCCCAATTTTGATTTGCAGCAACAGATAATAATATTCTTACCGTGTTCATTTTTGCTACAGGTGCAAAGGTTTCCTCATAGTCTAATCCATAAGTTTGGGTGTATCCTTTGGCAACAAGTCGGGCTTTATATCTTTCAATTTTTCCTAAGCTATCATACTTGATTTTATATATCCATTTACAACCAACCACTTTCTTACCTTTAGGAAGAGGGACAAGTGTCCATGTATTATTCTTTTCTAGAGCCTCTAATTCGTTATGCATGGCAACACACCAAGTAGGGCTAGACTTAGCTTCTTGAAATGTTTTTGGCTCTATTTTATCAACAGATGTGATAAAAGCATGATATTCATTAAATACATTTTCATATGATAAGTATTTTTGAATAGGATACTTTACCGAATAAAGATGATAATCTTTAAGCTTTTTCGATGGTTGAACAACCCTTGAGGACCTTCGAACATTGTCATCCCTTATAGTTGTTTCTGAAATGTCTCCGGATATTGATCCATTGTTACCTTCTCCCCCTGAAGGTTTACTTAGTGTCTCATGAGTAGTGTCTGGAATGTCACTTTGAGTTTCATAGTCATTATTTGTGACCGAATCATTGTGACTTTCTTCTTGTGGAATATCACATGGTGTCCCTTTTTCTGCTTCTTTATTTTGAGAAGTATTTGAATCACTGTCAGAAAATATATTCCTGCAAGAACAATTCATATCCATGGGCAATACATGATCTTGCCAACTAAACTCATTGAGATCATCATTATTATCCTCCTTATTTTTGTAATAAAATTCATCTTCATTAAAGATGACATTACGAGAAATATATAGTTTTTTAGAAATAGGATCATAACATTTATATCCCTTTTGGGTAGTCGAATAACCAAGAAAAATAGTTTTAACTGATTGAGGACTTAATTTATCAATATGGTTTATATGCACATAACATACACAACCGAAGACACGGAGATGATTAAGGTCACTTTTCTTGTTTTTTAATTTTTCTAAAGGACTCAAATTATTAAGAATGCTGCTAGGAATACGATTAATGAGATGGGTAGCAGTAAGTAAAGCATCAGACCAAAATCTTTTTGGAACATTAGATTGAAATAATAAAGAGCGAGTAACCTCAAGAAGATGACGATTTTTCCTTTCCGCCGTACCATTCTGGGCCGGGGTATGGACACAAGAGGTTTGATGTATTATACCTTTTGTTTTAAGAAAAGATGAAAATTTTTTATTGATATATTCAGTACCATTGTCAGTTCTAAATAATTTTATTGAAGCTTGAAATTGATTTTCAATAAAAGAAACGAACTCTAAAAATTTTGAAAATACTTCTGATTTATCGTGTAGCAAATAAATCCAGGTGGCTCTTGAAAAATTATCTATGAATGAAACATAATATTTAAAATTATTATAAGAAGTAGTAGGTGCTGGACCCCAAACATCAGAATGAATTAACTCAAAAGGAGATTTAGATATACTATTTGAATTGTGAAACGGAAGTCTGGCTTGTTTAGCAAAATGGCATACATCGCAATCTAAAAAATCAAACTTCGATTGAAATAATTTTTTAAGCACATGCTTTGATGGATGTCCTAAACGACGATGCCATAGAAAATCAGAATTATTCTTGGATTGTAAAGCATAACTAGAAAGTTTAATAATGTAAAGGTTATTTTCAAGTCTTCCTCTACCAATCGTGATCCCGGTCGACCTTTCTTGAAAAACAACATCAACGTCAGAAAAAATAACTAAACAATTAAGGTCCTTTGTGATTTTACTAACCGAGATTAAATTTGGTGATAATTCAGGAACATACAAGACATTATCAAGTTGTTTTGAGAAAAGTTTAATTGATCCAATTCCATGAATGGGAATACTAGAATTATTAGCTACTTTAACATTTTGATTAAGTTTTTCCAAATTTAAATTTTCAAAAAATTCTTTATTTTTAGTCATGTGATCTGTGGCGCCGGAATCAACAATCCAATAGTTTGAAACGGAATTGAAATTAGAAGAATGCGCAGAAATACCTGGGTCCACTTGATTAGTGGACTTTTCTTGTCGGGTTTTCATGAATTCAGAGAATTGGAGAAAGAGTTTAAAGTTGTTTGGATCCACACCATGCATTTTATTATGATTAGGCTTTGGAGTATTCCCTTCATCTTGGGTCTGCTTGTTTGAAGGGAGAGCCCAATCTGAGAATCTCTCCTCCACCTTAAAAACGTTAAAAGTCACTTCCTCATTTGACCCAATCAGATTCCAGTTTCTCATTATACTGTCTTTTTCGTTTCCTTTGGCGAGAAATCCTCTCTGACCATTTCCGGTGGCCATTGCTGCTCCTATCCAAATCGATGAAAAAAGAGAAAAAAAAAGATTCAGATAACCACTTGGGCTTAGAGAAAATAGAAAAAATAATATGAGAATAATAGACAGTTATGAAGAGAATCAGAGTCTGGCGAGATAATATTATTGTTCCTCTCCAATCCGATGAAGAAAGAGAAAAACAAAAGATTTAGAGAGCCACTTGGGCTTGGTGAAAATAGAAGATCTAGTTCCTCTTCAATCGGATGAAGAAAGAGGAAAACAAAAATCTAGAGAGCTACTTGAGCTTGGTGAAAAAAGAAGATCTAAGATCAGATTTTCAATAGATTAGATTAAGCCGGATCAACCGTGCTCTGATACCATGTAGAAAAGAGAATACAAAGAGATTTTGTTATTATTGTAACAAAGATGTTATACACAAACCTTTCAGCTTCTTAACTATTGAGTTTATCTATGAATTGACTAATAAATATAACTAATATATTACATATTTTTAACAAAATGATAAAAGACAAGTTGTTAAAATTGTAATTTTGCGAAGGAGAAGAGAGAAAAATAAATAACAAATGACAAAAGTTTGTGTAGATACATATTTTTATTTTTCTCGTATCTTGATAAACAAAATACATTATTATTATTTTTTAATAAGTTTCACTTTAACTTAAAACGTTTTGGGTATAAATCGAACCGTGATATTTAATTTTGATAACAAAATACATGAAAAAACATTTTTCTTTGTTATTTATAAGTATATCCATTTATTTAGATGACTTATTTTTTTATGCTCTGGAGATTATATAACATACTCTGATTCCAATGTGTAAAGATCTTCCTATTCGATTCGGGCCTGATGAGTACCCCAGTTCTTGACCCAAATATACATTACTGGTGATCGAGCAAATTGATCAATTATAGGGTACACACTAAAATCCGAATTCATATTATGTCAAGCAACTAATTAGTTTTAATACTTTTAAGATATAGTCCATTAGAAACTCGAGAAAGTTTCACTAGGTAAGTCAGTGACAAAAACTTTGGAATAAGATGTTTATTATCGAAAACAGATTGTAGAACTTCGCAATGAAACACTTAATTGTTATTCTTCTATTAATCCAAAAGATTGAGTGAAAGAAAGATAATTATTGAGCAAAACAAAGAAAAAGCATTTGGGGGATAAAAGGGGTGGCAGCATATGGGATAGAATCATGATGTTCTTGTAAAGGGATGTCACCTTAGGGCAAGGACTCTCACATAGCAGACAACATCAACGGTCCAGATTAGATAAGGCCCAATTAAGCATGCTGCCTAGATTGTTCTTAGAATATTTAATCTTTTTATAATATAATATAATATAATCTTATCAAAAAGAGAAAGAGAACAGATGAGGATGAAGATCTCCTCTAAGGCAACATGCATCTACTGTGGACCTAGCTAGCTAGGTACTAATATATTTAATTATATAAGGGCTACGAGTAACCCTAATTTTCAATCCACAAGAACTTTTAAATAAATGTAATTTTGATCTAAAAATATTCCCCCACTAAGGCAACAAGTACTTGTATTCTTGTTTAATATTCATATGAGTACCGTCTTAATCGATTTTACTTTTTATATCTAAAAAAATCCTCAAAATAATATTAAACTATATACCGTGTCAGGATTATCTATTTTGTATCTGGACCACGAGTATATTGATCAGGTCACATTGCATAAACCATCAAATAGGGTATAACCTAAACATTCAACTAACTTTTGGGTCGGGTCATCTCTAAATTTCAAATAAAAAAATTATTTTAGGGCATATTTGGAAGATCGACCACCACCATAATTACCAAGCTGCCCACAGACATGGAAGGCCCACGAATCAGTCCATCGCGATATGGGACCAAGGCTAAGTAGGAATCGGCAGCGGACAACCCCGGGTAAGAAGTTTATGTAACAAGAAAATTTGCAATTATTATTTCAGAAAATAAAAAACTGCATCTATTCCACTTATGTTCAAATGGTTAATTATATTTTGTCTATCTATGATTAATTTGAGTGTGGCATTACAAGTTTTTTTTATTATTATTACAACGCCTCAAAGTAAAGGAATTAAGCCTCTTTTAGATGTGACTTGCAATATAAGGACCAGGGTCATATGCATCCTAAGAAACACTTTGTCGATGGTCAATATAATTAGATCTAGAATTGAGTAATGTGAATTGCCTATAAAACGATTGATATTGCCCATTTTCACGTCTATTGAGGTATCAACCTTGTTTATCCGGTTGGTATTGACTGTATTTTACTGGTACAAGCATTAAATGCACAATATATGCGTTCGAGCTTAAGTTAAGTATAATTTTACTATAAAAAATCTCTTAATTCAATTAATCTAACATCAAATGATCTCTTAATCTCATTTAATAATTTATGTTAATTTTCACATCAATAATCAAAATATCAAATTATTCTCACTTAAAAAATAGTAAAAACACAAAAAGAATATTTTAATATAAATAAATCATGTTTTAATAAATTAACTTTTCATCCAATAAGATTTTCAATCATAACTCAATAATTATTTTTTCAAAATAACTCCAAATCAATCAAACTCTAACTCTAAGTATTTTGTCTATTGAGCCCACACCATCCAATAAATATTGAGCATTTGTAGTGGGTTAGAATAGAAATATTATATTGAATTATATATGTGAGGTCTAATATATACAGACATTATTAAATTATAAATAATTTAATAGAAAAACTGGTATAATAATATAATGATATTATCAAAAAAATATTTTATATATATATATATATTATTTTATATTATTATACAAGTTTTTTCTTTCTTCTTTCTTTTTTCAGATCCTTCTTTTTTATTCTTGATGATGTGAACTTTGTTATTAACATCGTTCTAATTTCAGTTCATTATCTATTGGTATAATCTTTATAAGATCATATTCTAACAATTTGGTATAAGGTTCTTCTATTTAGCTTATAATAATGTGAACTAGTGATTCTTCTACGTGTTTTGGTTCATTATCTTAGTTATCAGAGTTTATTTTAACCTTTTGTGTAAGGTCATTGTTTATTTGTGCCTATTATATTATCTATACTTCTTATAAATCAGGATTGGTTATGAGAAACAATGGTTACACTGTTAAATCACCATTCTCTAGTGGAGTTTGCATCGATAGTCCTACTTAGGAGGATGACTGATATTTGGTTGGTAGGGGAGGACGCATTGTCCTTCTAGTGGATGATAAACCTTAGGTTCGTTTAGGTGACCTAAGGAATGATGAATTCTCAAAAGGGCTGGATGAGTCGAAGGGTCTCGTAAACTGTCGGTCTTCAACCAACTATCTCGTTAACCTCTTAGGGCACCTATCATGTATGGTTTTGGAGTGAATATGTGTCAAGAAAACTATAAATATTATTAGAGAGATTGGAAGGAGTCAATACTTGGTGGGCCGTAAAACCAACCAATCTGAAACTACTAGGCAGAGAAGATGTCGGTTCACACTAACACAGTTTCTAGCTGCACGTGGTCGGAGTCTCGCGCCATCAATGCACCATCATATGCAGTGTAGGTTGGCTTAGGAAGGCGCATTGTATGATTGTACTGGACAAAAAAGTTAGTGGTCGGTTGTAAGTGTTTCGAATTTGAAACCTTATTAGATCGTCCTAGAGTTGTGGTTATTTCAGAATGTAAGATGGACAAGAGGAGATCGATTGAAGTGAATGAGAATTATTTGAAGTTGATCCGTAAATCTCTTAGATCACTATAATGGAAGAAAGAGCAACTTGGTTCCAGTCTTAATAATGGAGAATTTTGGTCGGGCTATAATTCACATGGAAGGTACATTGCTTTATGGTAAGAGTTCAAAACAGTATTTATAATGCCGATTGCAAATTGTTTAATTCCATTAGTGGAGGATGGACTCCGTCGACTTGTTAATTGTCGATCGATCGTCACTGAAAAATTGCAGGTTAAGAATGACATTTCTAATGTTGTGGATGTGAATCGACAAGCGTATGAAACAGAGCATGTCACTAAGAGGTCTGAACTAGGTTTAACTCAAAATGGTATCTAGATTTGTTTGTTTGGAATGTCTACATTGATTTGGAACTATAATTTTCTCCGTAGAGAAGGGAATGATCTTGATGGGTTCATTGAGTGTGATGAGAGTTATAAAAGTGGGAACAATGAAGAATGGGTTTGAATTCTTGTGGCCTATATTGAGCCAAACGTCAGATATCTGGAAGTCCTTCTTATGAATAACGGAACACATGATTGTAAAGTTATGGTTTGGCCAGAACGTTCTATTGAGGTTTTAATAACGATAGATATTAGTTCTTGTTCTGGTCCTAATAATGATATATTGTTGAACCTTTATCGACAACTCATCCTACAAGTTCGACGACATTAGTTGTGACTCCTTTCTATCTAGATCATATTTTTTTAGTTGGGCTCGCTAACGTTGAATGGTTAACATTTGTGGAGGATAATAAGTGGGTATTGAGTCTTAATGTCTTATATGCCGTGAATGTCATAGTGTGATTAGGCTAAGAGGTGGGTCATGAGAATGGGTCCGAAGTTATTCCATCGCTATATTCTACTCATCTTTCTCATGAGTGTCCTGTCTCAAATAAGGGTCATGTCAAGGTTATGAAGTATTCGTCTGAGATGCACACGGTTGAGGAGAACATCGAACATTTTTCTCCTCTTTTACATGTTCCAGATACTGTTAACCATGTTTCTCCCGTTGGTTCCCCTATGAGAAATGATTTACATTTGGTCTCATATCAAGTTAGGGTGCCCTTGGTCTCACATCTAATCTCAAATTTAATGGATAATTTGGAGCATGTTGAAAGGGTTGAGGATGATATTTGGTCCCCCTTTTTTAGTACAGCTAATGTCACCCGAAGCAAATCCCTTTATCCCATTGATGGGCCAACTATGGTCATTCATGAGATTTTTGAGGAATAATCTATTGATTCTGATCCTGAGTACGATGTCGAGGAGGAGGTTTGTGCATAATTCTCGACTCATAATATTATTTTGAATGAGAATAAATCTCCGGTGCAAGAATTTTTGAAGTGTGAGACTAAGGTTTGGATGGAGATTCATGAAATTCCCCCACTTCTACATTGTTATCTTCAAAGTGAAATGAAGAAGATTGTTCTGCCTAATGGTAATATTTTCGATAGAAAACGTGTTTCAAAGCCTAATGGAGCGTATTCTAATTAATTTATCTTAATGATTGGAAAAATTGTGGCGTGGAACATTTGTGGGATTAACTATAGTGCAAAGCGAAAAATAATAAAGTTTTTAGTTGACACTTTGAGTTATGGTATTTATTGCTTCAAGGAGACTAAGATGCATCATATGAATCAATGAATTATTTGTGACCTATGGAATTGGAGATTGTGTGGTTATGAGGTTCTTAATTATGTGGGGAATCAAGCGAGATTCTGATAACTTGGAATGAGTATTCAGTTTCGTAACCGTGGGAATTATTTTTGTTGGGTGTTTTCTACGGTGTATAGGAATGTGCTTTCTAACCTTAAGTATAATTTTTAAAATGAGCTTGTGGAGGTGACAAGTATTTGGGATCTACCTATTATTTTTGCGGGGGATATGAATGAAGTTAGAGTTCCCACCGAGAAAAAAAGGGGAACGTAGACTCACAATGCATATGCGTGAATTTTCCAAGACAATCGAAAATTTGGAGCTCGTTGACTTGCCTTTGGAAGGAGAGCAGTTCACATTTAGAAGAAATAACGGACACGGTGGGAGTATACAATCCCACATTGAATAAATTTCTTGTTAGTAATTCGATCTTTCGTGGTGTATCTAATATACTTTAGAAGGTCTTACCGTTGAGTTGTTTTGATCACCGTCCTATCCTTATTGAGTGGAGGGAGGTGGTTCCAACTAGTCGACCTTTTAGATTCAAGAACAAGTGGTTGACAAGAGATGGTTTTATCTCGAAGGTGGAAGGGTGGTGGGAGAGTGAGGTCGTGTTTGGATCCCCATCATCTAGGCTATTTATTAAGCTTACAAATCCACGGAAGTTTCTAAAATGTTAGTTTGTGGGAGATTGTGCATTGTTTTGATCCAAGGTTGAGGTTTTAAGTTGTGAAATTTTAACAATTGATGGTGTTGAGGAAGTTCGTGATCTCTCTATTACGGAAATTTCTACACTAATTCATCTAGTGAGCAAGTTTCTTGAACTATGTAAAGAGAATGAAATTAGGGCGAGACAACATAGTAGAGAGATTTAGTTGCGAGAAGGTGATAAGAACACTAAGTATTTCCATGGCATCTCTAAAGAAAAAGCGAGAAATAACGTTATTAACTTGATATCCATTGCTGGTACCGTGCATGAGAATGAACCAACTATATATAATAGTATTATTCAATTTTACAAAAATTTATTTTAGGAACTATTTTAGGTTATACCAAATCTAAATGACATCAGTATTACATCTATAAATGCAAATGAGACATGCATGTTGGAAGCTTCTTTCTCTATCGAGGAGGTGTAGGCGACAATAATAAATTGTGGTAGTGATAAGTTCCCCCAGGAGCAAAGATTTTACTTTGGGATTTTTAAAAAGGCTTGGAAGTTCCTTAAGGCTAATATTATGGCAACTATTAATCATTTATATCGATTTCCATCTTTTGAAAAAATTGGAATTCTACGTTGATTGTCCTAATTCGTAAGGCAGACTAAACTATCGACGTGAAGAATTTCCAACCCATCAGTGTGGTTACATCATTTTATAAGATTATCTCGAAATGTTTGGCAGACATAATGATTAGAGTTTTGGGTACGCTTATCTTTGGCAATCAGATGACTTTCATGAAAGGCCATCAAATTTTCGATGTGGCACTAATTGCCATTGAGTGTAGTGATTCGGCTAACTCTAAAGGCGATAAATGTGCTTTTGTGAAACTCGATATCGAGAAAGCATATGATCATGTTAACTGGAATTTCCTTTTTGATATTATGGGTAGAATAAGTATGTGAGAGAAATTGATCGGATGGATTATATTTTGCATAGCGATAACGAAATTCACTATTATCGTGAATGGGAGCTCTAATGGTTTTTTTGATTGTTCAAAAGGTTTAAGACAAAGGGACCCTCTTTCCCCTTTCTAGAATGACATCGTTTGCCAAAAAATGCAGGTTTATTTTATGAGGTGGAGTGCGATTCGAGACAATCTCCGTTCTCTATGTCTCATTTATTATTTGTAGATGACACTCTTTGCATGATTCAGGCTACTAAGAGAAATGTCAAGCACCTTCGTGATATTCTCTAGTTATTTGGAGCGTGTTCGAGACTGCGTGTTAATTTGGATAAGTATGATAACCTCTTCTCTAATTCAGTTTCATTTATGAGAAAAATTATATTGACATGTATTATGGGATTTAAAATTGAGATTTTTCCATCTACGTATCTCGGGCTCCCTCTAAGGGCTAAAGCTAGCTCCAAAGCTTCTTGGGAACCGATCATTAGTAAGATAAAAATGAAGCTTCTCATTTGGAAAAGTAAGATGATTTGTAAGGGAGGTCGTTTAGTCTTTATCAAGAGCGCTCTTTCTTCACTGTCAACTTATGTGATGTCTCTATTTGTCTTTCTAAAGTGTGTGGCCGTGAAGATGGAGATATTTTTGAGTAAATTCTTATGGGGATCGACTATTCCTCATTTTCTCATTTAGAGAGTTGGGATAGGATTAAATTAATAAAAAAAACAGGGATAGAGAATCTGCGATCTTGTTTCTTTTAATAAAAACGTATTATCCAAATGATGTAGTAGATTTGCATCTAAGCAAGAGAATATTTGGGATAAAATGATTAAATGTAAATATGGTCATGATAAGTCTGGTTGGTTCACCAAAAATTCTTATAGACCCGTGAGTTGCAACATTTAGGGTGGTATTTATGCCATGTGGAAGGTTTATCAAGAGTATTCAATTTTTATTGTGGGTGATAGAAGTTTAATTAGTTTTGGGGACGACACTTGGTGTGGTGATAAATGTTTAACGAATGTTTTCCCTGAAATTGCTTCTATTTCTATTTGTAGAGATGCATCAGTCAAAGATATGTTTGATATCCGGTCCAGTAGTTTTGCTAAGTATCATATATAGAAGAAGATTGAACAGTGAGGAAAACATGTCCAATGATAGATTTTTGTTCATGGTTAGAAATAAGGGGTTAAACCCGTCTTCTTGAGATTTTATACTGTGGTGTGATCTGAATAACTTTCATGTGGGTCATTGTTACACTTTATTCAATAAAGTTAACCCGATTGATCTTTGTTGGGAAAATATATGGGAGTCTAAAAGGACTACCATGATCTAATTTTTTGGTTAGAGTGTTATTTACGGAGATATTCTTACTCACGATAGATGTATCAAAAAATTTAAACACAACATGATCGACTTTGAAGACAAGAATCTTCCATCAGCTGAACCAAATTATGACAAAGCCCTCTACATTTATGTGCAAATGGAGGGAAACTATTCAGATGGTCTAATAGACATTGAATCCACTCTCAATGTATGTCCTTGGAGGAATTTAGAGAAGATTGGATTATCCCGAGACAAGATCATACCATCCGACCTGTGTGTCAAAGGTTTCAAAAACTCTCGCCGCGAGATAATGGGTTGTCTCAAGTGCACTTTCCAAGTTTTAGTTATACCCTTCAAGGTTGAATTTTGTGTTATCAACATGCAGCGTTCCTATAACTTGATCTTAGGAAGATCATGACTTCATCAAGCCAAGGTTTTAGCTTATACCCTACATCAAAAGCCTAGGTTTATCAACCTTTCAAATATCATGATTTTGGCCTATGCCCTAACATTGATGGAATGCAAAGTAAAATTCTGAAAATGGATAGAACTTTTCATACAAAATGAGGTTGGCATAGGGAAAGTGAAATTATATATCACAATAGGCACGTCGAAATTGTGGATTTCTTTTTAAGGGGAACTTCTTGTGGGAGTTTAGTATGTACAAATATAAATTATGGTTAATAAGTTCGTATTCTTAAAGATTATTTTACACTTGTTCAACGTAGACCTGTTTGTTTTCAACATTTTTTATTTTAAATGCTTAATAACACTTAAAGGCTCTAAACTAATTTTTGAATAAGAGTTAACACAATTGAGCCCGATTATGCAAGATAACAATAAATAAATGGACATGTGTGTCATAATATTTAGAGTGGGTCATGGCACGTAATGACAAACATGAAAACATGGATCCGTAGATTGTGATATTTTCAATGGGTCAAAGAACAATTCAACACAGATGAGAATGAGTTTTGACACGACACGACACATTTAAAAGTCTAACACGAATATGAATTTAGAATGATAATAGGCTAATGATTTATTAAGAAGAGAAGCTATAAAATTAGAGAGTGAAAAATGAGTGTCTACACCCACCAGTTCATATTATGCTACACCACATTCCTATTCTTAGGAATTATGTCCCAAAGATTGTTATGAATGTGCTAATATGAGTAGTCCATTTAGCTTTCAACTTTTATATGCATGGAAGTGTGACATTTGGATACTATTTAGCCGATATGTTATACTTCGATACAATTTTGAGATTTTCTTGGATAGAAAACTCTTCGATATATATATATATATATAGAGGTACATATACTTGGAGATAAATTAAATAAATAAAGAAATAGTAAAATTATATGTATTTAATATATAATAATATAAAAATAAATGAACACGAACTAACACAATGTACACGATGACACAAGATAACAAGACATTAATGGATATGTGGGTCATAATATTTTGGGTGGGTCAAGACAAATAATAACACACATGAAAATGGGTCTCGATCTGACATGACACGATTGAACCAATACAATAATCATTTCTAGTCGAAATAACACGACATACAAATTTGAGAATGAATTAGCACGAAATAAATAAACTTATTGAAACGAGTTAGCATGACACGAATGAACCGTAGATCATCATATTTTAAACGGGTCAAGGCACAATACAACACAGATAAAACTAAGTTTCAACATGACATGACACATTTGAAAATTTGACACGAATCAGCCAAGTCGAATACGATTGTTTAGACACGTTGTTCAACTCTAAATAATAATAATGAATGCTTGGTTCAAATATTTGCTTTTGTTGGTGCGATTCTTACAATTGTCATGATTTTGTCCTATGACCCAACATTGATGGAATGCAAAGTAAAATTCTGAAAATCGATAGAACTTTTCCTACAAAATGAGGTTGGCATAGGGAAAGTGAAAACTATAGATCACAATAGGCACGTCGAAATTGTGGATTTCTCTTTAAATGGAACTTCTTGTCGAAGTTTAGTATGTACGAATATAAATTATGGTTAATAAGTTTGTATTCTTAAAGATTATTTTACACTTGTTCAACGTAGACCTATTTGTTAGGATCGGGGACGCCCTTGGAGGACCGGGGTGTTTTCCGGTTTCGGTAAGGGTGGCCGCTTACAACACACACACTTTTTGGTGATAGTCCGGTTAGAGACTAAAACCGCTCTTAACACTACACAGATTGTCACAGACTCTTGAACCGGGTTCAAGTGCGGAAATGTCTGTTTCAATCTGAAGCAACGAATACGATTTGGATGAAGTTTATGAGGAGTCGGTTTAATGGATATGAGTGACCGGTTTAAGGCGTATGATTAGTTTTGAGGTTAAGGTTAAGTAATCGAGAAATGAAAGCAAAGGAAAGAACACGAGACAAGAGATTTGTTTATGGATGTTCGGAGCAAACCCTCCTACGTCACCCCTTCTTCTCAGGTTATGAGAAGGATCTCCACTAACTCTTTAGAGTTACAATTACATTTCCGGTCGAGCCCAACTTCGCTACTCGCCGGTTACACCAAACTCACACTTTGATGTAATACAACAACTCAACACAACAACACACAAAAAAGCTTCCGGTTTTAGGCAAACCGGTTTTTGGAATATATGACTTTATCTCTCTAACTTAATGATTTTCTTAAAAAGATGTGATTGATATTTTTCGCTTGATCGCTGCATTAAATGAAGACGTCTCGTCTTCCTTTTATAGCTGAGATGACACAACGGTCATATTTTCTCTCTCCTAGTAATGATCAAGAGGCTTGCACGCCTTCCCTCTTGGACAGATCAATTTGGACACATGGCAGACATGCGCTTTAGCCGGTTTGCATGTTGGACACATGGCAGACATGCACTTAGCCGGTTTGCATTTTGGACACATGGCAGCTCTTAGCCGGCCGCCTGACAGCTACCTGCTGCCTGGAGATTGCTTCTGGATTTGGACAAGCATGCCTGACAGCTACCTGCTGCCTGGAGATTGCTTCTGGATTTGGATTACTCATTTAATCAACCGGAACATTTATGACTGAGCGGCTGCAGTTAATCAACCGGAGCATTTATGACTGAGCGGCTGCAGTTAATCAACCGGAACATTTATGACTGAGCGGCTGCAGTTAATCAACCAGAGCATTTATGACTGAGCGGCTGCAGTTAATCAACCGGAGCATTTATGACTGAGCGGCTGCAGTTAATCAACCGGAACATTTATGACTGATGACTGAGCGGCTGCAATTAATCAACTGGAGCATTTATGACTGAGCAGCTGCAGTTAATCAACCGGAGCATTTATGACTGAGCGGCTGCAGTTAATCAACCGGAACATTTATGACTGATGACTGAGCGGCTGCAATTAATCAACCGAAACAATTTATGACTGAGCGGCTGCAGTTAATCAACCGGAGCATTTATGACTGAGCGGTTGCATTAAGTGTCGGTTGACCAATCCGGTTTGACTGAACTTTACTGACCGGTTCCGGACTCCTTAATGAACTCTAGTTGACCAACCGGTTGACTGAACTTCTTGGCCAAACCGAATCAACCGGAGCATTTATGACTGAGCGGTTGCATTAAGTGTCGGTTGACCAATCCGGTTTGACTGAACTTTACTGACCGGTTTCGGACTCCTTAATGAACTCTAGTTGACCAACCGGTTGTCTGAACTTCTTGGCCAAACCGGTTGCTTTTACTTCAAACCGAAGTCAAACAACCGAACGGTATATATATTTCCAATCGAATGAATTTTGCTCAATTTCCCTGAAATAGCAAAACTTTAAATATTATTTGCAGCCAGTGGGATTTAATCCATGGTCACCTGTGTGACAGGCAGAGGTGTTAACCACTACGCTACAACAGTTTTTTGTTATATTTAAATCAATTAATATACTTGATATAACTTAGTGGTTTAACATATATATTTGAACTTAGTTTTATTTATTCATTAAACTTTTCATAAGTTATAACAATTATTTTCTATCAATTTAAAATTAATCTCCTTAATTTTTCTATCAATTTCTCCCTTTTTGATTATTTAGAATAAATATTCAAAACTTGTAATGTGTGGCCGGTTTTGAAAATTAATCTACTTAATTTTTCTATCAATTTCTCCCTTTTTGATTATTTAGAATAAATATTCAAAACTTGTAATGTGTGGCCGGTTTTTAAAAAAGCTTATATTTGTTTGACCGGTTTTAAAGAACTTACATTTGTTTGGCCGGTTTTAAAGAACTTACATTTGTTTGGCCGGTTTTAAAGAACTTACACTTGTTTGGCCGGTTTTAAAGAACTTACACTTGTTTGGCCGGTTTTTGGAAAAACAGTTTGGTTTAAGGAGAATTTTTTTTTTTTTTTTTTAACAATTTTTCTTCAAATTTTGTAATCTAACAATTCTAAAATATTTCTAAGGGAAGAAAACTTAGACTCGAGAAGTGGCTTTATGAGGATGTTAGCCACTTCATTCTTGTTCCCTTCATATGATGTGTTCGTCAACAGCCGGCTGTCCGGATGTAATGCTGTCTCTTCCAAGCTTCTGTCTTGATTTACCTGCATTCATAGACAATAGAGAATCTGGTCCCCATTTTTCTTTGGGTCCGTGGCTTATTAGTCCCTTGGGAATCCAGACTTTAATAAGTCGGATAACTTTCCCGGTTATGGTTCTAATTACTTTTCCGGTTCTTGGCTTGACATCTCTATGTCTTAAGAGTGCCTTATTTTGTGGTGACTTTTGATTAATTTTATGTGGGTGTGTATCGGTTTGTTTACCTACTGGCCGATTGGCTTTCCTTCTCTCAGGATGAAGCCATTTTTCCGAGTCAGTTGGACTTATATATTTTATTTCATTTTCCGGTTTTAGATCACATTCTTCCTCATTGTCGGTTGATGAACTCTTGACAAATCTTATGAAAGGAAGATTGTCTTTTGTGAGTTTCATCCCGTTGGAATGCTTGTGAGTGGCGGATTTGTTATAACCAATACCAAATTTACATTTGGGATGTCTTTGGTAATTAGACATCTGGCTTACCGCTTCACTAGATCTCTTCCAAGAAGCCGTGACATATTTAATTCTCTCATTTTCTTCGGTTAACGATTGGACTGTCTCCTTGAGCTTCTCATTCTATAAGGATAGTCCAACCGGTTCGTAAGTCTCGGTTCCGCTTGGCTCACCAGCGGTACCACTTGACTTTCCGGTTTCATATTTTGTTTGGGTCGGTATTAAAACAGACAATTTTTTGAACTCATCGACCATGTCGTTGAGTGCAATAACTAAGTCTTCTTTAGTAAATTCTTCAGAAGAGAAATCAAATACCTCAGATTCTTTCTCAGCCATGAAGCATGCATCAACTTTATCATTGCCGTCGCTGGATGATGAGTCGTCCGAATCGCTATCGGCCCATTTGCTATTGATTTCATAAGCTATCAGAGCCTTATGATCTTTCCGGTTCTCCTTTATTTGGTCGCTGCCCTCACACAGTTGGATCAACTTTTCCCAAATTTCTTTAGCAGAAGAGCACAACTTGATTTTACTAAACATGCTTTTGTTCAACGACTTGAACAAAATGTTTTTAGCAACATTATCCAAGTTATTCATCTTCTTATCTTCCGTCGTCCATTTATATCTTGGCTTATCAATCCTTATCGGGCCATCGGTAATAACATACCACATGTCATCGTCTTGTGAGGCCAAATGCACTTCCATCCGTATCTTTCAATCAACATATTCTTCGATGCAGAACATGGGGGGCTCGTTGATGAAAGACATGATGGTATTCGGTTGCTTGAGTGTTAAGATCCTCGCTCTGATACCACTTGTTAGGATCGGGGACGCCCTTGGAGGACCGGGGTGTTTTCCGGTTTCGGTAAGGGTGGCCGCTTACAACACACACACTTTTTGGTGATAGTCCGGTTAGAGACTAAAACCGCTCTTAACACTACACAGATTGTCACAGACTCTTGAACCGGGTTCAAGTGCGGAAATGTCTGTTTCAATCTGAAGCAACGAATACGATTTGGATGAAGTTTATGAGGAGTCGGTTTAATGGATATGAGTGACCGGTTTAAGGCGTATGATTAGTTTTGAGGTTAAGGTTAAGTAATCGAGAAATGAAAGCAAAGGAAAGAACACGAGACAAGAGATTTGTTTATGGATGTTCGGAGCAAACCCTCCTACGTCACCCCTTCTTCTCAGGTTATGAGAAGGATCTCCACTAACTCTTTAGAGTTACAATTACACTTCCGGTCGAGCCCAACTTCGCTACTCGCCGGTTACACCAAACTCACACTTTGATGTAATACAACAACTCAACACAACAACACACAAAAAAGCTTCCGGTTTTAGGGAAACCGGTTTTTGGAATATATGACTTTATCTCTCTAACTTAATGATTTTCTTAAAAAGATGTGATTGATATTTTTCGCTTTATCGCTGCATTAAATGAAGACGTCTCGTCTTCCTTTTATAGCTGAGATGACACAACGGTCATATTTTCTCTCTCCTGGTAATGATCAAGAGGCTTGCACGCCTTCCCTCTTGGACAGATCAATTTGGACACATGGACATGCGTTTTAGCGGTTTGCATGTTGGACACATGGCAGACATGCACTTAGCCGGTTTGCATTTTGGACACATGGCAGTTCTTAGCCGGCCGCCTGACAGCTACCTGCTGCCTGGAGATTGCTTCTGGATTTGGACAAGCATGCCTGACAGCTACCTGCTGCCTGGAGATTCAGCTACCTGCTGCCTGGAGATTGCTTCTGGATTTGGACAAGCATGCCTGACAGCTACCTGCTGCCTGGAGATTGCTTCTGGATTTGGATTACTCATTTAATCAATTGGAACATACAACATTTAATCAACCGGAGCATTTATGACTGAGCGGCTGCAGTTAATCAACCGGAGCATTTATGACTGAGCGGCTGCAGTTAATCAACCGGAGCATTTATGACTGAGCGGCTGCAGTTAATCAACCGGAGCATTTATGACTGAGCGGCTGCAGTTAATCAACCAGAGCATTTATGACTGAGCGGCTGCAGTTAATCAACCGGAGCATTTATGACTGAGCGGCTGCAGTTAATCAACCGGAACATTTATGACTGATGACTGAGCGGCTGCAGTTAATCAACCGGAGCATTTATGACTGAGCGGCTGACCGGTTCCGGACTCCTTAATGAACTCTAGTTGACCAACCGGTTGACTGAACTTCTTGGCCAAACCGGTTGCTTTTACTTCAAACCGAAGTCAAACAACCGAACGGTATATATATTTCCAATCGAATGAATTTTGCTCAATTTCCCTGAAACAGCAAAACTTTAAATATTATTTACAGCCAGTGGGATTTGATCCCTGGTCACCTGTGTGACAGGCAGAGGTGTTAACCACTACGCTACAACAGCTTTTTGTTATATTTAAATCAATTAATATACTTGATATAACTTAGTGGTTTAACATATATATTTGAACTTAGTTTTATTTATTCATTAAACTTTTCATAAGTTATAACAATTATTTTCTATCAATTTAAAATTAATCTCCTTAATTTTTCTATCAATTTCTCCCTTTTTGATTATTTAGAATAAATATTCAAAACTTGTAATGTGTGGCCGGTTTTGAAAATTAATCTACTTAATTTTTCTATCACTATTTGTTTTCAACATTTTTATTTTAAATGTTTAATAACACTTAAAGGCTCTAAAGTATTTTTTTAATAAGAGTTAACACAATTGAACCCGATTACGCAAGATAACAAGAAATTAATGGACCCGTGGTTCATAATATTAAGAGTGGGTCAAAGCACGGAATGACAAACATGAAAACATTCCTCAATCTGACATGACACGACACAAATGGGTCCGTAGATCGTGATATTTTAAATAGATCAAAGCACTATACAACACAGATGATAATGAGTTTTTACACGACACGACGCATTTAAAACTCTATCACTAATATGAATTTGGAATGATAATAGGCTCAAGATTTATTTAGAAGAGAAACTATAAAATTAGAGAGTGAAAAATGAGTGTCTACCCCCAGTTCATATTATGCTACACCAATTCCTATTCCTAGAAATTATGCACCAAAGATAGTTATGAATGTGCTAATAAGAATAGTCCATTTAGCCTTCAACTTTTATATGCATGGAAGTGTGACATTTGGATACTATTTAGCCGATATGTTATACTTTGATACAATTTTAAGATTTTATTTGATAGAAAAATCTTCGATATATATATATATATACTTGGAGATAAATTAAATAAATAAATAAATAGTAAAATTATATGTATTTAATATATAAAAATGAATGAACACAAGCTAACACAATGTACTTGACACAAGATAACAATACATTAATGGATATGTGGGTCATAATATTTTGGGTGGGTCAAGACAAATAATAACACACATGAAAATGGGTATCAATTTGCCACAACACGATTTGACCAATACGATAATCATTTCTATTCGAAACAACACGACATATAAATTTGAGCATGAGTTAACACGAAACAAATAAACTTATTGAAACGAGTTAGCACGACACGAATCAACCGTAGATCATGATACTTTAAATGTGTCAAGCCACAATACAACACAAATGAAAATAAGTTTCTACACGAAACGACACATTTGATAGATTGACACGAATCACCCAAATCGAATACGATTGTTTAAGCATGTTTTCCAACTCTAAATAATAATAATGAGTGCTTGGTCCAAATATTTGATTTTGGTGGTGCGATTTTCACAATTGTCATGATTTTGGCTTATGCCCCAACATTTATAGAATGCAAAGTAAAATTCTGATAATGGATAGAACTTTTCCTACAAAATGAGGTTGGCATAGGGAAAGTGAAAACTATATATCACAATAGGTACGTCGAAATTGTGGATTTTTCTTTAAATGGGACTTCTTGTCGGAGTTTAGTATGTACAAATATAAATTATGGTTAATAAGTTTGTATTCTTAAACATTATTTTACACTTGTTAAACGTAGACCTATTTGTTTTTAACATTTTTTAATCGCTCCCTGATTTCATACAATAGCCAACACTTCCAAGGAAAAGTGTTACAATTGCTCGAAAAATTCAAGATTGAGCATCACAAATCATCGCCCTATAGATCCCAAACCAATAGTGCAGTCGAAGTGGCAAACAAAAAAGTGATTAGGATCATCAAAAAATGACCAACATGTATAAGGACTAGGGATATCCTACAACCACCTAGACCTCGACGGATGAAACTCCCTACTCTCTTATTTACTATATGGACGATGTACAACCTATCGAAATCGAGATTCCAACTCTTAAAGAGCCCTGTCATAGAAGAACACTGGCTCAAGTCTCGATATGACCAATTAACGTTAATTGATGATATGAAGTTAAACTCTTTGTGTAATACCCAAGCCTACCAATAATACATGTCAAACAACTTCAATAGGAAGTTCAAACCTAGAAATCTCAAAGAAGGTAATCTAGTTCTCAAATAAATTTGGAAACTCTTAGACCCCATGGGAAAGTTTCGACCCAATGGGAAGGACCATTCCTACTTAATAAAATCCTCTTTGGAGGAGTTGTTCGCATATCTAATATAGAAGGCGAATAGTTCATTGCACTAAGAAATCTCAATGCGCTTAAAGATATTTTTTATAATATCAAGCATGCGCATAATGGTTTAAAGCTCGACCTTGAAAGAATCTTACTTCAATAGAATCTAATCCAAAGTTTTGTATACCTTGCAACATGGATAAAGAACTCATGTCCAAACTACGAAGACCTAATTATTATCAATGCAGAAAATAAAGTAGAGAATATACGTAGTCAACATGCATATTTGCGGGCCAGTCTTACTTACATAAATAAAACTGCTCATTCCCTTACTCAAGAGAAAAAAATCTTTTGAGAAAGAAAGAAAACCTTGATCTTATTCTACAGCCGATATTTCAGATTTTAGGAAACAAGTAAGGGAAAAAATAAGAGCATCGCTTCCTTTCAAGTGATATTCTAAGAAACAAAACTGAGGATTTCACAATAACCCTGATTCAAGAGATATCGATCATAAACTCTTTCGTTTGTAGGTGATTATCCTAAGAGAAATAGTTCATCGAAGGTTTTTAAACAAAAAGAACCTAAATAAACTCCATAAAAGTAATTCCTAGAGCCCTAAATTGAGAAAGGACACATCATCGTTACTTTTGTTAAAGAAATATACGTTTAAAACTCATGCTTTGGGAAGAAAAAAACTAAACAAATGAAAATGCTAAAAATAGAACCCGAATAAATTCTGAAAATCTTTTAAAAATTGAAAAATGTTCCTATGTTGGTTGAGGTATTAAAATCACCATTCATGCTCACTCAGACTCTAATCTTGATTGCTACGGAAAGAGAAGAATGTACCAATTCTATCATATATACCCTAGGAATGAAAAAAGAAAACGGCTCAAGTAGTTGAGGTATTGAAATCACCATACGTTGCCTACTCATACTCTAGTCTTGATTACTACGACAAGGGCAAGGATGTACCAATTCTACCAGATATATCACGAACCAACAAAAAATGGCAAAAGAAAACCCAAAGTAGAAAGTTAATAAAACCTCTCTCAAATGTTTTTGTGATGAATTGGACTTTAAATAAATGCGGTTCAGGGCCAAGAAACCAAAAATAACTCTTTTATCAAAATTTCAAGGTGTTGACCACCTTCCTTGAGGGTTATGGTTATGGATAATCGTTTGTACATGAGATCGAATTTATAGTTGGTATCTCAAAAATTGGGGGAAAATAAATTGTATTCTTTAATGAAAGAAAAAACATCACAAATGACGAAAATGATGTTTAAAGTCTAGCCCCGAATATGTTTCGTATCCAAAAACGCCATGATTCATTCCAAAGGACCAAGGTTCATTCCAATCCTAGAAAAAAAAGAGGAAAAATAAGGATAGGAACTAGGGAAACAAAAAAATGTTTCTTTATCCAAAAATATAAGACATTTGTCCATAAATAAAGCTTGAAATCGTCGAATAACGGATTTCAATTAGTTGTGAAGGACATTTTGAAAAAAATGAAAACAAGGATTTTATTTAAATATTCCCATAAAAAGCGTAGAGTTGCGACTAATACTGCAAAAAAATAATAAGTAAAATCGAGTCACCTAAACCCTATCTGTTGATAGGTGCGATAGATCGTTTTATATGATTTCGCTAAAAACTCTAGTTGTAGTTAGGTATCTAAACCATGTATGTTGATAGGTATGTGAGATCGTTCGTACATGATTCCGTAAAAGCCCTAATTGTAGTTAGGTACCTAAACCATATCTATTGATAGGTGCGATAGATCGTTTTTATACGATTCTGCTAAAAACTCTAATTGTAGTTAGGTACCTAAACCTACCTCTTGATAGGTGCGATAGATCATTTTATACGATTCCGTTAGAAATCTTAATTGTAGTTAGGTACCTAAACCCTATATGTTGATAGGTGTGATTGATCGTTTTATACAATTCCGCTTAAAACCCTAATTGTACTTATGTATCTAAACCCTATATGTTGATAGGTACATGAGATTGTTCGTACACAATCCTGGTTAAACCATAATTGTAATTAGGTATCTAGACCCTATCTGTTGATAGGTACGTGAGATTTTTCGTACATAATCCCGCTTAAACCCTAATTATAATTAGGTAAATAAACCCTATTTGTTGGTACGAGAAATCTTTCGTACACGATTTTATTGAAAGCCTTGTTTCTTAACAAGTTTGTAAGATGATTTGTTAACAATCTTGTTGACAAGGATCTGAGATCATACTTACATGATCCAGTTAAAATCATATTTGTTAATAGGTCGAGTCGTTGTTCGTACATAACTCTATGACTGAATCCTATTAGTTAATAGGTCGATACGTTGTTCGTACATGGCTCCGTGACTAAATCTTATTTGTTAATAGGTCGAGACGTCGTCCGTACACGGCTCTATGACTAAATCTTAATTGTTAATAGGTCGAGACGTCGTTCGTACATGGCTCCGTAAATAAATCATATTTGTTAATAGGTCGAGACGTCATTAATACACAAATCCGTGACTAAACCCTATCTATTGATAGGTGCACTAATCGTTTGTACACGATTCCGTCCGAAAATTCTATTTGTCGATAGATCAAGATATCATTTGTAAATGGTTTCGCTAGAAACCATATCTGTTTATAAGTGCGTCAATCATTTGTACGCGATTCTACCTATAACCTTATATGTCGAGACATCATTTGTATATGGTTCTACTAGAAACCCTATCTATTGATAGGTGCGTTAATCGTTCATACACGATTCCACTTAAAAACTCTATTTGCCAATAGGTCGAGACATCGTTTATTTACGATTCTACTAAAACTCTATCTCTCGATAGGTATCACCTCTCCCAACATCACTCAATCCAATTATCTCAAAAGAAAACTCTATCTCTAGATAAGTACTCTAACAAAAACTCTAACATCTAAATAAGTATCCAAACCCTATCATTCGAACAGGTACTTCAAAATTCTATCTCTCGATAGTATCAAACCTTTGTTTTTCAACAAACACAACGATCATTTATACATGATCATGATAAAACTCTATCCCTTAATAGGTTTTCGAATAGAGCCCTATCACTTGATAGGTAACCAAACATCATCTCTTGATAAGATACTCAAGCAAGCCCTATCTCTTGATAAGTACTCTAACAAAAACATTATCGTCCAAATAGGTATCCAAACCCTATCGTCCAAATAGGTATCCAAACCCTATCGTCCAAATAGGTATTCAAACCCTATCGTCTTAATAAGTATTCAAACTCTATCATCCGAATAGGTATCCAAATCCTATCGTCCGAATAGGTATCTAAAACATATCGTCTAAATATGTATCTAAAACCTATAGTCTCAATAGGTGTCAAAACCCTATCGTCTTAATATGTATCAAAATCCTATCGCCCGAATAGGTATCCAAACCATATTACTCGATAGGTATCTAAGCCTTGTATGTCGACAAGCATTGTTTGTACATGATCTTGGTCAAATCCTATCTCGCGATAGGTACTCTAATAAAGTATCGTTCTCTTATAAAGTCTCATTCTTCGATAAATGTTCTATTTTCAATTCACAACGACACAAAATCCTATCGGTTGATAGTACCATGATCATTTATACATGAGTGTGCTCAACCTCACCTGTGAGTGATATTCACGGAAAGTTTGTTAACTCCCATGATAAACATTGATGATACCATAATCATATATACATGATCACACGATAGTAAGACCCATTTGAAAGTTTGTCGACTTCTTCACCAAGACTTATCTGTTGATAACCTCATGATCATATGTTTATGATCACCCTAAAGATGTCACTTGTTAGTAACCCACATGAAACATTACTAAAACTTTCATGTTCCTAGCATGTCTCATGACATTAACCTTTAACCATTTATACATGACTAAAAGATGAATAATCTATTGATATTCATGCTAGACATAAATTGATGTTTCAAGAACTAAGATTATCCTTACCATGGATTTTACGGATACTTTGTTAAGCTCTGTAAAATAGGATTCCTAAGAGTTATCCTTGTTAAGATAAGAATAAAAGAAAGATCCCTGCAGCAACGCTTAGAAGCACCTTGACGAATTGTTATACACATCATCACCCGGTCACTCCAATAATCAGCACGCTACATGTTCCATCTTTCTAACCCCTAATTATAAATTGGACTAGATAACTTAGTGTTAGATGTCATACTTGAGTCAACGTTTTCAAAAACAGTTTGTTATATTCGAACTCGATACGAGAGGGCACTTTATAAGCACTAAAAATTTATACTCCAATTTATAATATTAAAATATCTATTTTGATTTATTTTTAATTAAATAAAATCAAAATAATTAACACCATGGCCAAAAACCCAATTAAAACAATTAATTATGATTAATTATTGTGGTAATTAATCAAAATAATTAAGGGTTAAGGCCAAAACAAAAACAAAAAAAAATTATCTGGGATAAATATTGTACCCATTTTATCTCAAAATAATTTCAGAAAAATTAAAGGGAAAAAATAAATAATCTAGGATGAATTGTTGTATCCATTTTAATCTACAACAATTATTTATTTAACCCTTAAATATACATAAACAAAATGAAATAGATTGGGAAAATATTTGACATATTTATTTTAATATTTTATGTATTCAAAAATATCAAAATTAAAGCCAAAAGGGTGAAAGAAAAATCAATTTCAAAAAACCCTTAAAGATTTAAATAAAATAATAATATTGTAATCGGGTGTTGCCGAAATCAGTAAATAAAAAAGCTACAACTGCAACCAAAGTAATCGGATGAGCATTCAATGCTCCAAGCGCGCCCACGTAGCCCGTTGTAGCAGAAGGATCACGCAATTGTGAGACACCTGATTGGCTAACCCCCGTTAGCCAGACCGCTAACGGAACGCCCAAACGAAATGGCGCCTTGACGAAATGCCAACAGACGCCTTAACGCGCTCAAAACGACGTCGTTTTGAGCGCTACCTTCGTCTCCAATGCGACACTATAGGGATAAGCATTAAAGATCCATCTTTGATTTTGCTTTTTTGGAACTCCCTCGTTAGTCAACCATTTCGGCTAATTTAAAGCCTGAAATAATCACCCTTCGATGGTGACCATTTCTCCTACAAGAATAGGGATGATTCATCCCTATTTCGGCCAACTTGAGGAAGAACAGTCAAAACGCTATTAATGGTTTTGGCTGATTCAACCACTTTGAGCCAACACCGACTTAGGGATAGTATAAATACATCCCTTGAGTTATTCTAAAGGTAAAAAATTCACTATCCACCTTCTAATCATTGATTTTCAGAAATTCGTCACTAAAGCTTCATGCTTTCGGATTTTTTAACACTTTGGATAAGGCTTTAAATCTTGGATCAAAGCATCGCAACAACTTCCCTAAGGTATGAGGAGTGTTCTTCAATCTTTGGTAAGGATCCAATCACCCTCTAATTCATATTTACAGTTTGAATATGAAATTTTATATTTAAAATTGCATAACCTTGTATGCTTGTTGTTTATGGTGTTTTATGGTTGAATATTGATCCTAGGACCATTTAGAAACTATTTGGATAAGATAGAACCGATCAATCGATCTTAAATACAAAAACTCAAATTTGAATTTTTAAAATCCAAAAATCGGGTTTGTTTTTCTTAGGCTAATTCTGTGGCCAGAAAGCATCCCAACATGATTGTAATGATGTTGGGAACCTGAATGAATCATGTTTGATTCACCCAATCATGTTTGATCAAAATCAAAATTTTCAAAATAAAATGAAATTCTTGATTTCTTGATTTTGTCAAAACGAACAACTAGTGTTAATGTTTTAGTACAAATCAAGTATATGGGATATAAGGAAGTTTTGGGGTAGCTCATTTCTATTCAAAACATCTTTAAAATCAAAAGCTCAATTTTTGATTACAAACTGTTTTGAACAAATTGATCATCATCGAAGTTGATTGATACCTTGAGATGATGATTAACATGTTCATGGGAGCTTTGTGAAGATACCTAAACCCTTAAATCAAAGAATCCAAGCTAAAAAAAGTGAACCCATGTGTTCTTGAGGATCAAGGCTTGTTAACCTAGGACCGAGAGATCTAACTGAGGATCTTCGTTCTGGACTAAAACTTAGGATCGAGAAATTTGAATCTAGGACCGAGACCTAGGACTGAGAATTTCAATAAGACCGAGAGGTCCGACCGATATTCTTGAGCTAGGACTAAGAAATCCAATCGAGAATTTTCCTCTAGGACCAAGAGGTCCGACCTAGGACCGAGAAGTTCAACCTAGGACTGAGAGGTCCGACCTAGGACCGAGGAGCCCAAAACATAAGAATGAGAGGTCCAAATCTAGAACCGAGGAATCTCGATCCAAGACCGATAATTCCTAAACCCAAGACTGAGGGACTTAGCCCATAGCTAACCTAGACCATGAGGCTTATACACCTCGACCGAGGAACTTAGCCCAAGGCTAATCTAGGACCGATGGGTTTATACACCCAAATTGGTAATCTTAGCCAAGGACCAATATTCCTTAGCACCTAGACTGAGGGTCTCCGGACCCCGACCGGTTAAAGTGGACATGAGGCTTAGGACTCTGGTCCTAAGGCCTATTTGGTTCCAAATTTAAAATCCATAATTATTTTTGTAATTTTGGACCTTTAAACCATTTTCTAAAAATCCCGAAAATTTTAAAAATTATTTCAAATTTTTTTTGGATATTTGCACAAAAAATATTTTAACTAAGGCATGTTTGGTGTTTATTTCTAAACCCTAACACCCATAAAATGACTGATGTTCTTCAAGTATGATCATCTCTAGTTATCATCAGTAATAGGTACCAACATTTAAATATTGTTGTTTCAATATTTTAAATAATGCTAAGACCTAGAAACATGAAGAGGACCAGAAAAATAATTGGTTATAACTTAAAACGTTATACAACCGATTTCTAAAAGCCAACTTTATAAGTATAGACTGTTTTTAAAACGGGTACGGAGGATGAAGCACGGTAGTCCTTTCCCGAGTATCACCAAACTACGAACTAAAAGACTCTGGTCAATACATTTGTATACGTATGCCAACTTTTTATTGATTTGCAAATTTCAATTGACGACTCTATTTCAAAATAAATAATCTTTTAAATTAATCATGTTTAATTAATTTAAATTAAATGATTATTTAAAATTGAACCCCAATATTAATTTGAAAAGTTGTTGGGAATCAATGAAATCTTTTAAAAATAATATTTTATTTTAAAAAAAATTACTAACACACAAACCGATATTGAAATTTTCGAACCTCGAGCTTTTCATGGAAACCAACGCAAGGGTTTTTCGGGGGTTACACCCGTCTTTTTGAATTTTGAAAAACCTAAATTTATGCATGTTTCTTGTTCTTTAAATCCAAACTTGTTCGGGGTTTATTCCAGCTCCTCTAGGATTTCAGGATGCTCCGCATTCGCCGATTCCTTTTCTAGTCGCTTGTGGCCGATGGCTTTTCTAGTGGTATTTTTGGCATAATCATATTTTTTTTATTTCTTACGATTATTAACAATATCATCATTTATATTTAATAAAAGGCTTTGACTTATTTAATTATTTAAGTTTTTTTGTTTTGTTTAAAATTTTCGACTTTTAATCAACTGATATGACATTATTTTTAAATCAATTATTTAATGTTATCATAGATGAAATTTTGAAAAACTTAGTGTATGATTGATAAGTGGTTTTGTACTTAGTAACGGGAAATAAAATAAATTGAGGGGTTTGTTCATGGGTTTGATTTCACCAAATTGATTTTTATTACCGCATACTAAGAATTATTCAATCCTCTCTAAATTGGGAGGAATGAATCTCATTCTCTTGGGATCCATTTTTTCTCCCATAATTTTCATTTTCTATCCCATAATGTTTACACCCTCATACTTATAATTATAATTATATTATATTATATATATTCTTTTATAATTAAAATAATAAAAACAATTATTTTATTTATTAAATAAAATTATTTCAATTATTTAAATAACATCAAGGAATTATTTAAAATAAAATATAATTAATAATAAATTTAATAAAATATTTTTTAATAATAATTACAATAATTAATAATAATAATATAGTAATTTTATATAAGTGATTTTAAATATTATATATTAACAATAAAATTATAATAAACTAATTAAAATATAAAAACTTAAAATAAAATAAAAATGTAATAATTATATATAAAAATATTATTTAAAAATATTAGAAAAGTTAAATATGAAATATTTTAATAAAATTTTTTTATCATTTTATAATATGTGTTATTATGTAAAATGTTATATTTAACTTTGTGTTTTCATCCACTATTATTATATAATTGTAACTCTAAAAAAAAGTCCTTAGTCCTTAGTAGGTTTTTGTAGAAAGCTCAAGGTTCGAAAAATTTTAACATCAGTTTGCGTGTTAGGAATATTCTTTTAAAATAAAATATTATTTTTAAATGATCTCTGACAACTTTCGAAATTAATTAAAAATAATTAATTTGGGGTTTATTAAAATAAAATAATTTAGTGATTTGCGTTAATCAAATTACAATTTGATTTTTTAGAGATATGTGCTTAAATTAATTAAACATAATTAATTTAGAAGATTATTTATTTTGAAAAAGAGTCGTCAATTGATTGTTTTTTCAAAATCAATAAAAGTGGCATACGTATACAAACGTATTGGTCATAGTTTCTTTTAGTTTGTAGTTTGATGATACTCGAGAAAGGGTTTTCGCGCTTCAACCTACGTACCAGTTTTAAAAATGGTCTCTACATATAAATTTTGCTTTTGAAAATCGGTTGTATAACATTTTATTTTACCAATTATTCTTTCAGTCCTAAGTATGCATAAGGTTTGTACGTGATTTAAAAAATTATAAAAACAATTATTTAAATGCTGGTACATGTTGCTGATAATAGCTTAGGGAGGAAAGTACGTAATGAACATCAGTCATTTTAAAGTCATTAGAGTTTAAACATAAATCTCAAACAAGCCTTTATCGAAATATTTTTTGTGGAAATATCCCAAAATTATTTTGAAAGCATTTTCTAATTATTTGGGATTTTTAGAAAATGGTTTAAGGTTCCAGAATTACAAAAATAATTTTGGAATTTTAAAAAGGGAATCAAACAGGCCTTAGGACCGGTGTCCTAGGCCTTGGATTCATTTTCATCGGTCGTGGTCCGGGACCCTCGGTCTGACCCATTGGTCCGGGCTAAGAAGCCTTGGTCAAGGTGTTAAGGACTCTCGGTCCTTGACTAAGATTATCGGTCTGGGTGTAAAAAGAATCGTTCTTGGGTTAGCCTTGGGATAACTTTATCGATCCTAAATTTGAGAATTCTTGGTCAAGGTCGAGATTCCTCGGTCCTAAGTTCGACCTCTCGGTCTTGGGTGGAATCCATCAGTCCTAGGTTCAGGAGTTCTCGGTCCTAAGACTGGCCTCTCAGCCCTCAATGAAGAACATCGGTCGGACCTCTCGGTCTTGGTAAAAATGCCTCAGCCGGACCTGTTGGTCCTATGTTAAATTTTTCTCAGTCCTTAAGAACATCAAAATTGTAGGTTTTTCAATTTTAATGGAGACTTGGATTATTCGATCAAAGGGCCTAGGTAGCTTCACAAAGCTCTCAGGAACATTTAGAACATCACCCCAAGGTATCAATCGACATGGGTGATATCAATTTGTTCAAAACAGTTTGTAGCAAAAAATCAGGTTTTTAGTTTTAAAACTGTTTTGAAGTGTAACGAGCTAGCCATTGAATTCCTTATACTCTCTATATATATATATATATATATTAGGGAGGGGGAAACGACTTAGCGTCATTTCATTAAAAATTCCCAAAAACGGGAAAAAAATCACGAGTTTAAGAGATCATTATAGATAGGCCTAGAATAGTTTTGAAGTCATAACAATCTGAATAAAAGCTAAAAAGATAAAAACGTGAATTATCTGATTACAATGCTTTCAATTCTAGTGAGTTCAAAAAATGGTAAATTCTAATTCCTGTAGATATTCTAGTTCTACTCCGTGCTTGGATTTCTTCTCCACGTTCCCGCGAGGGCACTACAATCCGATACAATATATTTCCATAACTCTTCAACGCTCCTGCAGATTCTGCCATATATCCTTGCATTCTGTTCATGCCAAATATTATACACCACTACTTAAAAGTCGTACTTGAACACGCTTGTTGCAAATTTATTTCCCTTGGCTTTGAGTAGTGCCGCTTCTTTGATTTCATTTCATTCGCTCGGGAAACTGATCAGCTCCACACTTTTATAGAATCTGCCCTAAAGCTCCGAAACAATACAGCAGCTCCCGAATAGGTGATCTATAGTTTCTTCATTTCCTCTGCATAGAAGACAGCTCGCATCCAAGATTCTCATATACTTGCTGATACGATCACGAGTGTTGAGTCTTTCCTAAAAGGCAAGCCATAAGATGAACTGATGTCGAGGGATAATCTTCATTGACCATACAAGAGGAACTCATTCTACTTTCTACGTTTTTTCCAGGGCTACCTCCCATATTTTCTTCGATATCAGCTTCCCAATGTCCTCAGCTTTTCATTCATGAATATCCGGTTTATCGTGTAGTTGTATGTTACTTATATGATCAAGTATCCTTTGTCCTTCTGGATTTCTTCTCAGGAGTGAGTCCCAATTCCCGTCTTTAATGTCTCTGATTTTCGTTTCTGCGCAGTCCCTTCTGATACGGATATTTTGAAACTCCTCCTTGTGGATGATAGGCTGGTTTTCGAACCAGCCAAAATATAGTGCATTTCCCGTCCCCTATTCGGATGTCATAAAAATCTACAATATCGCTTCTTAGTTTAAGAATCTTTTTCAGAGACCAGCTTATACCTTCATGAATTTTGCAGGTCTAGATACTGGTTTCGTATTTCATAAACCCCGTATGCACCCATTTGATCCATAGTGACTCCTGATTGCACTCCATAGCCCACAGATTCTTGAAGGTGAGAGCTTTGTTCCACTCGATACAGTTCATCAAGTCGATACCTCCCTCTTCCTTCGGTTTGAGAGAGCGGTCCATTTGACTTTCTTTCCTCCTCTTCCGGTACTGCCCCAGATAAAGATCCTTATCAGCGTGTCGAGCTCCTTCATTACCTTCTTCGGAATGACCATATGCTGCGCGCAGTAGTAACTATGCCCATGACCACGGTTTTGATAAGTTCGATCCTCCCTGCATAAGAAAGTTTTTTCGCTGCCCAGCCAGATATCATGTTTTTACCTTTTCAATCAGCGGCTTGCAGTATGAGATCTCGATCTACTTCACGGTTAACAGAATTCCTAAGTACCTTACGGGAAAGATGCCTTCCTTGATGCTCATGATGTTGAAGATGTCCTGCTTTGTTTCATCCTTCACGCCTCCATAAAATGCCACACTTTTATTTTCATTAATAGTTAAATCTGTAACCTCGGAAAAGAACGTTAGTGCAACCCTAATAGTTTAAATAGAATCAATATTTGCGTGCGCTAGAATGAACAAATCGTCAGCAAAGCATAAATGAGTTATCTCCTCTACCTTAGAGAATGGGTGAAAGATGTATGGACAATTCTTTCGGAACATTGCGAAGATGTTTTCAAATATCGCCATGATAGCTACGAAAAGGTAAGAAGAGAGGGGGTCCCCTTGCTCTACCCTGTTTTCCACCTTGAAATAGCCTCTATGGACTCCATTGACGCTAACAACAAAGCAAGATGATGAAACGCACTGCATAATCCAATCAATAAAAATCATAGGAAAAGAAGAAACAACCAGAAAGTCTTGAATGGCTTCCCATCTAACAGAGTCGAAAGTTTTCTTGATATCTATTTTGAAAGCCCCTCTCGGGGATATTTTCTTTTTCCCGTAGCCTTTTAAAAGGCTCTACATGAGAAGAATATTTTGAGAGATTGTCCTACCGAGGATGAATGCAGATTGATTAAGATTTATAATTTTCCTATGACATTTTAAAATCGTTTAAAAATGATTTTGTAAATTATTTTATAAATCACATTGCAGTAGGAAATTGGTCTGAAATTTTGTACTTGGTACTGTAGTTTTGGGGATCAAGGTTAGGACCGTTGTATTCCATTGCTTTAACATATTCCTATTCTTGAAAAACTCCAGAACTCCATCAGTAACGTCTTTACCCATAACCGACTAATTGTCTTTGAAGAACTATGTATTAAACCCATCAGGACCCGGATTTTTATTCACATAAATACTAAATAGAGCTTCTTTAACCTCAACCCTCGTGACCACCCTTATCAGCTCACGACTATCTTCTGCGGAGATTTTCCTATCAATAATCTGATACAGATATTCAGATGACTTTCATGCTGTTTTCTTGTACCCATAAGTTGCTTATAGAAATCGATAGACAAATCTTGTACACCCTTTTGACCCTGAACATATTCACCATCATCACTCTTCAGCCTTTATACATTGTTTCTCATGTTTCTAGCCTTTCATTTTCTGTAGAAGAAATCTGTGTTTTTGTCACCCATCGAGAGCCAGCTCTGTCTTGATTTTTGTCTAACAAAATTCTCTTCAAGCTGACTCGGCTTCCTTAAGTTTTCAAGCGCATCATTTTTTGTTTCATTGAGTTGTTCATCATTATCATCCCTTAATAACATTTTCTAAACTTTTTTCAGTTCTTCTCTAGCAGCCAGAACTCTATTGGAGATATTGTTGAACTTCTTCTTGTCAAAGCTTTGAAAATGATTCTTCAAGAGCTTAAGCTTCTCAAAAACCCTATACATATTGGATCCTCTGACATCTGTAGACCATACGCTTTCGAGAATACCCTTGAATATGTCGTTTCCATCCAGAAATTGAAAATTTTAAAGGGCCTTTTGAACCTTTCTTCCTTTTCCTAGAACAATTTAATCGGGTAGTGATAAGATATACCTGGATTCAGAAAGTGAAGTTGACTTCTCGGAAATTGGTTAATCTAGTTCTCATTTATCAGACATCTGTCAATTCTACTTCTTCTAATTTCCTCATTCCCTCTCGTAGAAGACCAAGTGAAGAAATTCCCAGAATCGGTAGGCTCGATACAACCCATATCTCTGATGCAGTCATTAAAGTCAATCATATCCCGAGTTATTTCAAATTCTGGTCTACGATCAGATTCATTTCTGGTTACGTTGTAATCACTGAGGACAGCCCAAGATTTATCATTACCGATACAGTTTCTAAGACAATTCCAGAGGAGTCTTCTGTCAGTGCTTGAGTTGCTACCATAGACAATAGCAAGATTAAACATGATATATGTGATTCTGTCTTTGACCTCCACTAGGATTACTAGATCATTTGAAAAGAGAGCCCTGACTTCAGCAACTTTGTTATCCCAGATAACTCAGATTCTGCCTATTTTGTCATTTAGGTTGTGAATGATTTCCCAGCTGCTATTAATACACATCTTGCTAACCTTCTCAACGTTCCGGCTTTTGACTTTTGTCTCAAGAATACCCATAATAGTGATCTTCTGGTTCTCAATGATCCTCATGATTTTTTTGCACTTCAGAGGGTTATTGAGTCCCCTTATGTTCCATCTCACTATATTCATGAATGGATTTAAGTGATGGGTTCCTGACTTTCTAGACTGTTCTAAACCTCTTCATCAGAGAAATCGTAAGAATCACTTTCCTCGCTATCCTCAATGGCTACATCTTGATTACATGGAATACTATTGACATTGAGTGGGGGTTGCCTCACATAAATCTTATCTTCTCCTGTTATAGAGTCAGTGGCTTCTAGATCCATGATCTTTCTGCTTTGTCTTCGATTTTCAGCTTGTTCTTCTTTAGTAAGTCTTTTCTGACTTTGAACCTCTTCACTACTAGATTCATGTCTCTTATCGATTTTAATTCGCCATACTTCAAAATCAAGACTCACTGCCTTGTTCAAGACCAAATTGTCTTCTTCTACACTTGATCTTTTGATTTCACAAAACCCAAGATTTCCTAGTCCATTCGCAAGAGCTTCTTTATTGCTTGTTAGTTTTTCAATGTTTTTTTTTTCAAGATTCTCCTGTTCATTATCTCGAAATGTGGCTCTAAGCCCATAGATCGGGTCATTTCGAATTATGATGATATTACTTTTTCGGTTCCTTCTTGCATTCCTAGAATTGTGAAGAGTGGACTCACGACTTATATGAGTGACATCAAACCCAATTTTGCTTGTTTCATATGGGCCAAGTATTGCCCGTCCTATAGATCTTTGAATTTCAGAAACTTTATAACCAGGACCTATAGTTGCATCAAGACTAGTTATTTGATCAGTATTGGGACTAGTATAGTTAGGATCAGCAATAGTATCATCCACAATAATAGGACTTGTGCTGTTATCATGACCAATGTAGTCAGGACTAGCAATGGTTGCACCTTTTTCATCAGGACCGATAGTAGCAAGTCCGGTAGCTTGAGTAGTATCAGGATCAACAAGTCTAAGACCAGGCTTAACATGGTCAATATGGCTAGGTACGATAGCATTATGAGAAGCTCTAGGACTGGTGTGTCTATGTCCAACTTTATTAAAATCGATGCCCTGATTAGGACCAACGTTTTGAAAATGACCTATTCTTGAGAAAACAGAATCCCTAGGACCGATGCCCTGAACATGACCGATAGGATAAGCATTAGCAGGGTCATCTTGTACCCTTACCCACTTCATTCTTTTTCCTATCTTCTTCCTTACCCTTATCTGTTCCTGCTTTTGGTTTCCCATCCTATCATTATCAGTGCGTTCATTGCTGTTAAGTTCAGACATGTTCACATTTCTCTTAACCTGAGTCTGGTTAGAGTCATTGATATCGCCTTCTTGAGCATTGTTATTGACCTTCGATTTTAGATTATTATTGATTGGACATTTATTTGTAGCGTGTGTGAAAGTTCTACATCATATACATCGATTTTTTTTACATTCATATTGTACTCCAATATCAAATAAATTTTTCAGTCTATCTTTATGGATTTCGACACTAACTCTGGCCACAGATGCACACTCGTATCCTTCCATTGTTGGGTTAAACATAAGTGGTTTACCTATAATGCTTGAAATATAGGTCAGTCCCATTGGGTTGCACAAGTGTGGTGGAACATTCTTGAGATTCACCCAGATTTGTTCAAATTTAGGCGGTCTATGATTAGTATTAAGTTCTTCACTCCACTTGTACAACCTGAATCTTTTTCCTCTGATAAAGGTATATTCGCTCTCTATGATCGACTTTATTTCGCTTCCATTCTTGAAGGATGGAAAGTAGAATCTGTGATCATTGATTGTGATCCTCTCTAGACTAGAGGATTCCCATCAGCGTTCTTTAAACCTCAACAAATATTGCATTCATGTTGCTCATAAAGTGACCAACTATGACAAACTCCCATGCCTTTACACATTTTTCTTCAATTTCTGGAGGGAGCTCAAACCGGTGTGGATGATCAAGGGTAATTACCTTTGGGTATAAGGTGTCTATCTAAAATTTTCCTTTTTCTGGATTGTTCATGGCATTTCCATTCCACACTTTTCCTTCTGGCCAGGTTTTGTTTGGGTTGCTCATGATTGTATACACCTTTGTTTTATTACATTTTGAAATTTGCTTCATGGCATCAACCGTCCACTTGATCACTTCATCATATTGGTCTTTGTTGAAGAGATTCCAATTCTTTAGATAGTGACTGTTGAACTGAGCATTCAACTGATCATTTCTTTCACGTGGCATCGTAATCTCTTGTTTATTAACTTGGAAAAATAGCTTCTTCATCTGGTTTCACAGTCCTGCCAAATTTTCTATTTCGTTTTTCCTCATTGACCACGTTGGACCAGAAGTATGATCCATGTTTGTCACGTTTTGGCTAACAAAGCTAACGCTCAGTTAGCTGATCCGGTGCGATGCGCGCGCTTCCTCGGCTGTAGCGGGTTGCGTAGACGCTTCCTAGGCGTTGAATGAAAATACAGCGCCTAATTCGATGGACGTGGTTCCGACTGTAGATTTCTTTCTGGATTTCAGTTACACTAGATTGCGATTTTATTTTTATTTTAAAACCTTAAGAATTTGTTTGAAATTGATTTTTATTTCACCCTTTTGGATTTAATTTTGATTTTTTAATAAATACACTAATATTATAATAAATATGACAAATATTTTGTTAATTTTTTTATTTTTTTTATATTTTAGGTTTAAATAAATAACTTTTGGGATGAAATGGGTACCTCAATTTATCCTAAATTATTATTATTCTTTCATTTTTTATAAAATTATTTTAAGATAAAATGAGTACAATATATATCCCAAATAATTTTAATTTATTTGTATTGGTCATTTTTCTTAATTAATTATCACAATAATTAATCTAATTAATTGTTTAATTGGGTTTTGGTTTTGGTTTAATTATTTTAATTTTATTTATTCAAAATAAATGAAAGTAATTATTTTAGAGTTTTTATGGATTATAATAATATTTTATTATATTTTTTATGTTTATTACTAATATTTTAATTCTAAAAAAATATTGATAATCTGTTGGAGAAATTTTGTAAAAACATTGAATATTCCAAAAAGAAAATTTAATTTAACTTTTTATTTATGTAAAATTGTAAGTAGTATTAGTTTAATTAGATAGTAGGTGTTTATATTTTATTATTTTATTAAATTAGGATACATTTGAATATTTTACGTATTTAAAAAAATTAAGGTATAAAAAATAATAATATTTTATATTTTTAATTAAATAAAATATTGTATATATTAATCTTAGTTTCGTTTACAAAATTATACTAATAAATTATCTCTAATATATCCGAACATTATCGATGAGAATTGTAACGATTAAATAGTCTTAACCAAATATTACACTTTTATCAATTATATGTATTCTAATTTTCCACATCTCTATCAATCTTATTTTTATTCAAATTCTCTTAAAGGGTGTGTTTGATGAAGGGGAATTGGAATTGGAATTGGCATTGGAATTCTAACTTCAATTCCATGAGAATTGGCATTAAATTACAATTCAATTCCTATGTTTGAAAAAATTATAGAATTGTAATTCAATTTAAATTCCTATGTTTGGGAAGATGAAAGAATTGTAATTCATTTTCAATTCCTATGTTTGTAAAATAAAATATCGGTTAAAAATTGTTAACTTCTTAAATATGTTTTCATGTTTTTGACACGTTTAATACGCTTTTGACATGTTTAATACGTTTTTGACACATTTGACATGTTTAATACGTTTTAACACGTTTTGACATGTTTAACACGTTTAATACGTTTTTGACATGTTTAACACATTCAACACGTTTTTTACACGTTTAACACGTTTTTGGCACGTTTAAACTCGTTTTTGACATGCTTAACACGTTTTCACACTTAAAACATATTTTCACACGTTTAACATGTTTTTTCACGTTTTTGATATGTTTAACACGTTTTTGACATTTTCAATATGTATAACATGTTTTTCACACGTTTTGACAAGTCTAACACATTTTCACGTTTTTGGCATGTTTAACACGTTTTTACACGTTTAACATATTTTTCATGTTTTTGGCACGTTAAACACATTTTTGGCATATTTAACATGTTTTTCACACGTTTTACACATTTTTGACACGTTTAATATGTTTTTCACGTTTGACAGGTTTTTCATGTTTAACACGTTTAACACGTTTTTCACGTTTTTGGCACATTTAACACGTTTTTGACATTTTTAATACGTTTAACATGTTTAACACATTTTCACACGTTTAATATGTTTTTCACGTTTTTGGCTCGTTAAACACGTTTTTGGCATGTTTAACACGTTTTTCACTTTTTTTGACATGTTTTTCATGTTTAACACGGTTTTCATGTTTTTGGCACATTTAACACGTTTTTTACATTTTTAATACGTTTAACATGTTTAACACGTTTTTCACACGTTTAATATGTTTTCACGTTTTTTGGCACGTTAAACACGTTTTTGGCATATTTAACACGTTTTCACATTTTTGACACGTTTAACACATTTTTCACATTTTGGCACGTTTTTCACGTTTTTCACGTTTAACACATTTAACACGTTTTTGACATTTTTAATACGTTTAACATGTTTTTCACATGTTTTGATAAGATTAACACGTTTTTCACGTTTTTGGCACGTTTCACACGTTTTGACATGTTTAACACGTTTAACATGTTTTTCACACGGTTAACACATTTTTGGCACGTTTTGCACATTTTGGCACGTTTAACATGTTTTTAACATGGTTAACATGTTTTTGGTATATTTAACACATTTTAATAAGTTTAACACATTTTTGGCACGTTTAACACGTTTTACACGTTTTTGACATGTTTAACATATTTTTAGCATATTTAACACGTTTTAAACATGTCAAAATGTGGTTAATGTACCAAAATTTATCAACGTGTGCCAAAAATTTGTTAAACATACCAAAATATGTTAAACGTGCCAAAAACATGAAAAACGTGTTAAACGTGTCAAAAACGTGTTTAACGTGCCGAAAACATGATGAACGTGTTTAATGTGTTAAAACATGTTAAACGTGTTAAAAATGTAAAAATGTGTTAAACGTATCAAAAATGTGTTAAATGTGTCAAAAACGTAAAAACGTGTTAAACGTATCAAAAATATGTTAAACGTGCCAAATAAGTGAAAAACCATTTAAACGTGTCATAACGTGAAAAACGTGTTAAACGTGTTAAAAACATGTTAAAAGTGTTTTAAATGTGTCAAACG
The DNA here is from genome assembly GCF_907164915.1 of Impatiens glandulifera. Lineage (NCBI taxonomy): Eukaryota > Viridiplantae > Streptophyta > Magnoliopsida > Ericales > Balsaminaceae > Impatiens > Impatiens glandulifera. The sequence goes on from NC_061866.1 coordinate 2,287,860, forward strand.
TGTCAAAAACATGTTTAAAACGTGTTAAAATGTGAAAATCGTGTCAAAAACATGTTAAACAAGTCAAAAACGTGTTATAAACATGTCAAAAACGTGTCTAAAACGTGTCAAAACGTGTTAAAAACGTAAATATCGTTTTAAACGTGTCAAAACGTGTTTAAAACATGTCAAGCGTGTTAAAAACGTGAAAACCGTGTTAAACGTGTCAAAAACGTGAAAAACGTGTCAAAACGTATTAAAACTTGAAATCGTATTAAACATGTCAAAATGTGAAAATCGTGTTCAACGTGTCAAAAACGTGAAAAATGTGTTAAAAGCGTGTTTAAAACGTCAAAATCGTGTAAAAACGTGTTAAACGTGTTAAAAACGTGTTAAAATGTGAAAATCGTGTTAAACATATCAAAAACGTGTTAAACGTGTCAAAGACGTGAAAAACATGTTAAATGTGTCAAAAACTTGTTAAACGTGCCAAAACGTATTAAATGTGTCAAAAACATGAAATCGTGTTAAACGTGTTTAATGTGTGAAAAACGTGTTAATTTGGAATTACAATTCCGACCTAAAAAGATTGGAATTGAGAGCTATCAAATTACACTATATTGAATTCCAATTGGAATTGGAATTCGAATTCCAACTCTTAATATTAAAGTGTCTAACAAACATAAGAATTGGAAATTGACCCTCCAATTCCAATTCCAATTCCAATTCCAATTTCAATTCCAATTCCAATTCCAATGTCAATTCCAGGAATATCAAACACACCCTTATATGAAACAAACGCCTCTTAATATTGACTCGATATTCTTAAAAGTTATAAATTTGAATATAAAAATCGAGTGTTTACACATTCTACTATAATGTTTTTTATTCCCTTTTATGTTTTGATTTTATTTATTTTCTTTCATCGTTACATTATTTCTCTTAAAATTTTTACTGAACTTCATGTTTGAAAACAAAAGAAATAAATTTAACTACTTATATGAGAAGGACAATATTCTTTATTTCACTAAAAAAAATTATTCAAAGCCTAAACAAAGTAGTAAGTAGTAGAAGGAAATGAAAATAGGAAGTGAGACTCAATCACAAACCCTCATGCCAAATTTCTTATATATGGTGGAAACGAGAGATACTAATTAACTAATTATTTATTTATATATATATATATATATATATATATATAAATATATATATATATATATAAATAAATATATATAAATAAATGAGAGTATTTATGCATAATTAATAAGATTCTCATTCGATACACATAGATAAAAATATATATAAAAAATTAAATTAAATAATAAAAAAATAATAATATGTATTTAATGTTTAAAATTCTTAATAAATCACGAATAATATATTATAATAATAATAGAACGCTCTAATTCCACATTTTATTCACTTCGGTAAACAACTTATTTTCTCACATATTTTTTTCGGATGAACCTCTTATCTCGTGACCTTATACTTTCACTTTGGTTAATCAAATATTTGATTCATATTTTTTAATATTTAACATCGTGACCTCACATTTTGTCCAATCAAATATTTGATTTATATTTTTTTAACCACTTTCAATTGACACTGGCCTATTATATATCGGCAAACCACATCTCAATCACACTTGGTTAAAGGGTTGTACTTGTTTTGTTAGGTTGCAAGTTCGAAACATACATATAACATTTTTATATTTATTTTTAACCGTTTTAAGTTTATGGGCGGGTCAACCCACAATCCGACCCAAGTATTCATTTACTCTCATATATATCCAAATTAACCACAGCTCTCGACTCGACAATCCGGACACTTTAAGAATTAAGCATCATTATATATATATATATATATATATATATATATATATTTAAAAATTTAAACTTATATTGTTAAAATGTTCTTCGTTCATCTAATTTGGTGTTAAATTTAAAATATAAAGTGTTATTAGTCTAGTTGGCTAAATGGCTGTATTTATTTTATTAGGTTGCAAATTCAAAACATACATAAAACACTTTTAATTTTATTTTTAACCGTTTTAAGTTTATGAGCGTCACAACCCGGCCCAAATATTTATTTACTTTCACATATATATATTCAAATTAACCGCTCTCGACCGTGCAATCCCGACACTTTAAAAATTAAGTATCATTATATATATTTATATATATATCATTATATATATATATATATATATATATATATATATATATATATCATTATATATATATATATATATCATTATTATTATATATATATATATATATATATTTTCATTGTTAAATAATAATATATACAAATCTATTCACAAGTTTATTTAATTGCATGATTTAGACTCTAAAATTAAGCCAAAAACTTTTAAAAGGAAGTTTGGAAACACAAATCACGAGACTTCTTATTTTCTTCATTAGACACATTCACTACATTTACAATGAAAAGTCCTTAATTAGGCTCGTGTTTGTGCTCATTAATAATTAAATAGTTGATTGAATAAAATATTTTACATTCATTCTAATGCACGATGCATTTATTAGGACAATTAGACATTTTCATTGAATTTGTCTCATGATTAGAAGGTTACTTTTCACTTCTGATGAATAGAACACCTCAGATATAAATTTCTTTATGCCATCCACCTCAAGAACAACACTTCCTTTCCTCGTGACAATACATCCTCATTCTATTTTTCAATCTAACCGACTTATTGAAGTTAGTATCTAGATGTGTGAACCACTCTAAGTCATCACACATGGTTAGAACAACATGGATAAATAAACCATGTATATGTTCCTTGATTTAGTGATGAGTTTTCAGCCATCTCTCAACATCAACCTCTTCTTCACCATTTTCTGCATAATTTACCTTACTTTCCCAACTAGGGCACTCAAATGCATAATTAATTATGATTTCCATAACATTCTACATTTGACATGTCAACTGATCTACCCTTCCTCTGCCTTCATTTGAAATGAATATCTTATGAGATATACTCCTCTCCCTTTTTCCTTTTGTGAACTTATGCTCATAAATCGTAAGGAGGTTTGAACTTCATCAATGGTCATCAACCGTGTATCCTTGATTCCTATATCGTTTATGAGCTTTTCAGTTAAAGTTCTCATAATTTTCCAACTTTTGTAGAACTTCGCCATACAATGTTTTTTCAAATCCTTTTTTAATCACGTTCTACGGGTCTTTAATTTGGCCCTTAACGTATTCTTTATAAGTTCATTCCATTATTCGTAAAACCTTCTCATCGCCCAAAAGCTACGACTTGAATGGTTTCTCTTCGCCATCTATACTTTAGAATTCCCATTCTTCATTGTTGAGTTCTAAATACTGATTGGATATATATAATACTAAAAATCAATAATAGAATTAACAATGGTAGAAGATTCAAACACTCATATTAGCCGTGAGAGTTTGAACTATCAACACACATCACACCCATTAAGTCAATAGCAAAGGAAATAATTTAAAAAAAAAACATTAAAAATAATAACATATGCAATATTTAAACAAATATTAATAACTAGTTTTCTTAGACAGCTTCTGATGTTGATGAGCTTTATGTCAATTTAGGGTCAAACCAATTAAGTTGCGCCTTCCAATAGAGCCATTGTATAGAATCATAATCTAAATTCTTTTGACACGCAATCAGACCTATAATATAAGACCTTGTTTATATAAGAGCTTGTTTGATTTCTGAAAAATAATGTTATTTAATGAGTTTGTAGTTTGTTGAATTATTATATTGTCGGTTTTGTATTTAAATTTTATAAAATTAAAATAAGAGTTTTTTAATATTTTAGTTTATTAATTAAGTGATTGGATGCAGGTTAAAAATATATTATGTGATATATAAAGTTTTGATAAAATATAAAAAACAAAACTCAGCATTAAAGGAACTCAAGTACTTACATAAATAGAGTAGTGCAAAATTGTAAGATATTTTGTAAAAAAAAAGTACTTTAAATTAATCCACTAATTAAATGGTGAAGTTAGCGACTTAATGTTAGAAACTGAAACACAAAATATGAATGGATATCTCATTTACAATACAATCAAACAAACTAGATACAAACATCTATTGGAGGCAAGCAAGAATCACTTCAAAAAAACAAGACAAACAAGAAAAATAAGTAAAATTTGAAAAAAAAAAAAATAGAACTAACAAATTTTATAACTTACTCATTAAATAACTCAATTATGTATGGCTTATAAATACACCTTATATTTTCTTTCTAAAAATACATTTTACTTATGAGGAATAGTTATTCAACTGTGTGGCTTGGAGAGGAGAAAATATCTAGGGTTTAATAACTTTTTGCTAGGATTTACCTTTATTTCATATAAAAATAATACAATATAGTAAATTAAAAAAGAAATAAATAAATGTTTGGAGTTCTGATGGTCTGTGACACTTTTTACTGTCCCCAGCTGGTTCTCTTTCCCTTTTCACCATAGACCTAACCCCAAGAACTCCAAGTTCTCCAAAATTTCTGTCACTTTCTTGCTCATTAATATAAACAAAAATAAGGGTTTGATTGATTTAGTAGCTAACCCTAAATTCCTAATCACAATCTACAAAAGAAGTTACATTATTTTAGAAAGAAAGATAAAACACCTCAATAATATAAGAAGAGATAAGGGTTTTGTTTGATTTAGTAAATAATCCTAATCACAATGTACTAAAGAAGTTCGTATTAATATAGATTCCAAACAAGGCGTAACAAATAAAAAAATTAGGGGAATTTATACACTCTGCATCTGCTCCCCCCTAGTTTGAGGGATAACAAAAAAAAAATTGGATTTCTTCCTTTTAAGATTTCCAGAAAACAAAGCTTAAGGGCAACCTCACATCGGCTGTCTGCACTGTCCTTCCGAGAAAAGAAATCTTCCTCTTTTATTCAACTTTAATTTCTTCTTCACTCTCTCTCTCTCTCTAAAACCCTAGCAAGAAAAAGCTCAGAAATTTAGATCCAATTAAGTCTTCTTTTGATGGATTCATTCACACACGAGATGGTCGAAAGCTCAAACGCCGCTGCATCCATGATGGCATCTCAGTCCGCCGGAAACAGCTCGGCAAGCCCTCCGCCGACTTCATCCTCCGCTTCATCGAGCAGCCGGTATGAGAATCAAAAGAGAAGAGATTGGAATACTTTCGGACAGTACCTAAGAAACCACCGCCCTCCACTCTGTCTATCCAGATGCAGTGGTGCCCACGTGCTTGAATTCCTCAGATACCTCGACCAGTTCGGAAAAACTAAGGTACACACGCCGATGTGTCCGTTCTACGGTCATCCAAACCCTCCTGCCCCTTGTCCCTGTCCACTCCGCCAGGCATGGGGTAGTCTAGACGCCTTAATCGGACGCCTACGCGCCGCCTATGAAGAAAACGGTGGTAAACCTGAAACTAACCCTTTTGGAGCAAGAGCTGTGCGTTTGTATCTACGGGAAGTTCGCGATCTTCAGTCTAAAGCGCGTGGAATCAGCTATGAGAAGAAGAAACGCAAACGCCCACCTCCACCGCCGACTCAACAGGGGCCAGCAACTGGAGTACTTCCGGCGCCACCTGGTTCCGGCTGATGGTATTGTGGTATATCTGCACTTCTCTCTCTAGCTTTTTTTTTTTAATTTTAAATCATCATGATTCCTTCTTGCTACAATATCTTATGTGCATGTAGTGTTCTTCTTTTTAACGTAATGTTATTGTTAAAGCTATAAACTTGAGCCAGTCTTTTTGATGGATGAACTTCCCTGTTAATTACTCTATTCAAGTGTATTTCTTTTTTAATTTGTTAGCTTTGGGAATCTAAGATAATCAATCTAGTATCGATCTGTTCTTTGTTTTCTCAGACACAACTGCAATAATCTCTCAATGTGGTTATTTTCTAATAATCTTGTTCCAATTCACTATATATTTTTAGTCAGAAAAGAAATTAAGGCATACATTTTGATAGATGAATGAATTGGAGATTTGATAATATACATCTTTATAGTATCTTGATTCTGAACTCAAGAAACTATTTTTTACATTTTGTGAATCGAAACGAATTCGTGATCGATGGTCTTCACTACTACTTAGTACTGTTCATCTCGTCATTAATTCCTGCTGGTCTCATCTTCTTTCCCTTTCCTTTCCTTTTTCTTTTCTTCTGTTGGGTACCCACTATTACAGGCTTTATTGTCTGGGGAAATCACTATGCCATATATATATATCAATCAAAAACTATTGCTGAGAAAATTTTAAACATACACAAATCACGATATTTTATGATCTCATGATTTTCCCAAACTAAACACACGAGTCTTTCAATTTACAATGCAACGAGTACTAGCTAGAGAGATGAATGGTTTTGCTTTCAAGTACAACAGTCAAAAAGCTGAGGGTGGGGTTCATAATTCAGTAAGTGCTGTCATTTCAATGGAGAAGAGAGAGAGAGAGTTAATTACATTCTTCATTTCCTGTTTTTTAGGTTAATATTAGAACAATTATTTCAGTTAATTATTTCGTAATTAATAATATAGACTAATAGTGGCGCACAAAAATATTGACAATTCCATTTCTTTTATTTTCTTTGAGTGGTCATTTCAAACCATAGGAAAGGATGAATCATTATATATTATATATACAGTCTTCTCACATATCAATCAGCCTGATCTGATCAAAACAATGCTTGCTATATATATGCCCCTACCTAGCTTCTGCACCATACACAAATATAGAAGTCCAGTAGCTAATTAAAGCTCATTTATTTATTTTAAATAGCATAGATAATTCATTTTATTTATTCAAAGGGAATAACCTAATTTTATTAATCATGACTACCCAAAATTGGCATAATCATTGTTAAACTTTTCAAACCCTCCAACTATGTTTATATATATAAGTTATTATGTCCGGAGAAGTGATTAGTTCATATATTTTTGAATGTTGCAAATTTATGATAAAATTCTAAAAAAATTACTGAAATACAAGTTAGGAATATTTGAATTAGTCCTAACTAGTAATTAATTATAAATCTTATAGCTTGTTTATTGTACATGTAGAATTGTTATATTTTTTCATTTTTTATTTGAAAGAATAAATCATGTATGAATAAACGTGATTGACTTGTAAAAAAGTAACTAAATATGTAGTATTAATATTATTGCTTATATTGAATGATATTAAACTTGCAATATTGTTATTTTTACTTAAAGAAGGAAAAGAATTATACAAGGCCAGGAAAGTGCATGTGCTACATCTGGCAATAAATCTTAGCTACATATAAATGTTTGTTCATAGGAAAATCTCAATCTAGAAGCAAGAGATGGATTCGGGTTTTTGTTTTAGGTCAAAATAAAATTATTGATCAATTAATTTGAACATATTTACACAGACAAATTAAAGAAAATAAGTCATTCACAATGAATCATTATGGAAATCCAAGAGGCTTTTCATGTGGGGCATATAATTCATTACAAATCATAATTTCTATTAAAGGATATTGTCTTTTTAAATACGTCACATTATTCTCTTGTGAAATAATAGGAATTTTATCTTTTGAAAAGTCATTATTGTTTACTATACATTTTTAAATAAAAATAATAATAATTCGTATAGTCACTCTCCATATTTGTTTATAATAATTAATTTCATTTTTTAATATTCTATATTTCTTTTGTCAATTATTTTTTTCATGATCCTGATTGTCTCGTTAATTTATTGTCTTTGATCTATTCTTTGACAGTTGTCTAAAATCTAAATATCACAAGTGAATAAAGTTTAATACTGTTTTATTGGGAAAAAAAAAAACCCTTACATTTGTAAGTGTTAAGTGGTTGTTGTGACATTCAACAACATTATTTGATCAATATATTTTTCTTTTTAACACAAAAATAAACCTTCAACTCTTAGTTGTTTTTAACATATTTCCACTCCATCCTTTATGTTTTAAAAATCCTCAAGCGACAACCGGGGATGTGCGTTACAAAGGGGAAAACAAATCTATAGTTGTGTCTCTTTCAAATTTAGTAGATGCATCTTCGTCCACACCAAACAACATGGGTGGGTGTCAGCATTCACAAACAATATCTCATGCATACTTCAATGTTACAAGGGGGAATTGGATGACATGTAGGCACACTGGGCAATGAAGAGAAATCAAGATTCATATTGTGAACCACTTAATCGAGCATTTGCACTGTTCTTCGGCATGAGGTTAACCACAAAAGAGTAAAGAATTGTCAAGAGAACATTCCAATGGTAATAAGACTTCAAGAATTGAGTGGGAGAATTGTATAAATGAGACTCTTGATTTTGACTTTAGCTGAATCAATATAGGAAATCTAGTACAAAAGAAGAAAAAAAACTAATCAAAGCAAAATGAAGCTAAGAAACTAAATCAATGAAAAATAAAGACTTTATAATGATGCCAATTAGATGGGAAAAAATTAATATTAGACATGATCTTCAAGTTGACCATAGTTGATCTAAGAACCTTGATTGGATCCTTTTTAAAGTGTTTTATGGTTTTGTTTACTATAATGTTTTTAGGATTTCTAAAATTCATATTGACCACTTTAAAAATAAATCACAAGTGATGTGAAATTTGGCGGCACAAAATATTCATATAAAAAATATCCACAAATAGTGAGGAAGAATGTGACACTGATATTTGTTGATCTTAACATTGATGTAATACTTTATAAATGGTAGTTTCTATTATTTATTAATGTTCAAAGTTATTCTATTTGCTTTATCTTATATATAGTGGTTGGTTGTGGGTATATTGGATTGTAATCTATAACTATTAAGGTTATACCTTATATTTGTATTATCTGTATTTATTTAATTTGTTGTTGTTTGATTTTTATAATTTTCTTTTTAGACTTCACCGTAGATTAACAAAATATGTTATCATCCATTAAAAATATATATTTACATATCTCATGTTTTTCTATCAAAGAATTACATCATCCTATCAATCGTGGAGTTGTGCATCATTATTGCGCATACACTATTTTGTAAATAAATTTTAAATACAATTATCATAAGCATCAAATTTTTTAAATACCAACAAGAAAAATAATGGAAGATAATTCATCAACAAAAAAAAAACTTATAAACTTTCATGCCACAATCATAGTAGGGACAATCAGATTAAGTTGAACATGGTCTTTTGATAATTTTGGCTTTATGGATTAATGTTATTTTCTTTAATTGATGTTCTTGAGGATTTGTGGTATGCTTTTCTCATTTTTCATGTTTTATTTTGGTGCTCTTAATTTGTTTTGTTCCACAATTTTATTGTATATAATTTATTTTCCCCACATCAAATGTATCTTTCACATTTTTTGTGGACAAACTAAAATTTTCTAAATTTTTAAAAAGAAAATTAAACCTCAACTATCATATATAAACATCATAGTCATTGAATGATAAAATCATTTTAATAATCACATTATTAATTGTAGATCATGTAAAGAAAGTTGGACGCAAACCATGTTACAATGAAAAGTAGTAACATGAACATTAATTAATTTTTCTTAAAACAAAATATTTTAAGTCGTCATAACTTGTGATTTTTTTTATTATTTCATTTTATCATCGCGTATTTGCGATTTTTTGCATAACTTTTGCTTAAAATCAATCAATGAAAAAACGTTTATTTTCAAGATAATCTTCTAGTCATTAGTATGTAAGTTGGTTATTCCATTTAAAGATATTTAAAGATAACATTATAGCCTCGTAAAATTTATCTAGAAAAAGAATAAAAAACTACACCTTAGACATCATTTGAATGTCTCAGTGAAGTTTATGTGACATTCACATCCATGAAAATATTATTCTTTCTTAAAAAATGAAAAAAAAATCTATAATTTTGTGTGTTTTTTTAATTGATTTATATAAATTAAATAAAATCATTTAAGAAAACAACTAATTTATCTATACAAAATCATGCTAAAATAGCGCATTCATTAGACCTCAAACTTTTCAAAATTTTCAAAATCCTTAATCAAATTCGTACTTACCTATCAATCAAGTCAATATCTCAATCATTTCAAAAGAAGTTAGTTGCCAATTACTTCCTATTCGTCTTGCCAACATGATCTTGCTGATCTACTATACAATCATGAATATGCATTAGTAATCCTAGATAAAGAATATAACATTAATAATGCATATAATTAGTCCTCTCCTATACAATCATACAGTCTAGGATCAATATATTAATAAGAATAAAAACATTATCCAAGAATCTCCAGTTCCTGATCCAAATACATCATCAAGTAGCTTCAAAAAAGAAAGAACATAGCATGCAGTCTAGCTATACAATCCAAATTTCCAAGCAAGGGACTTTTCATTTGTTTACGATCGAAACTGGCATAATCACAAATAAGTGTGTGAGAAAGTAAATTAGTTAAAGTTTAAAAAAAAAACATCAAAAACATTCCAACAAAACATTCAAATGAGCCTAAATCAATGTGAATCTGGACACCGATATGGGTTTTCCATTTTTTTGTTCTGTTAATTACTTTATTTCTTGAGGAGCATAATAGTTATTAATGTGCAATAATAATGAATGAAGAATGTCAAATATAAGCCTATAAATGACTTAGGCTTTGTTTGTTTTTTCCAATCATAATCAAACACAATTTTATCCACTCGCTCACTCACCAATCACATCACTCAATTCATTAACAAAAATAATAAAATACGTTACAGTTCTTTTAAAAAATATATAAATTTTATCATTATTCATTTATATCTTTTAGAAAGAAAAAAAAAACACCTCTTCAAAATTATTTCTCATCTACATTTTTTTTTAAATAAACCCATGTTTATTTTAATAATCCCTTACCAAATAAGATATTAGATCAGTTCCAATTAACTCCTATTGAGACACGAATGGGGATAAAGAAGTCTGGCTCCTGCCATTACAGGGATTTGTTGATCATCATGGCAATGGAATTGGGTCCAACAGTGGGTCAGGATGGGAAAGATAATTATGTGCACTACTAGTTTTTGAAAATTAGGACATTCTTCTGCTGCTACTGGATTTGCTAAGGGACAGTGATTAGGTCAAAGATATTTTATGCTTTAAATATATATAGTGGGTCTGGGAAAATATAAATTAAAATTCACTTGTATTAAAACAAATTACTTCACAAATATACAAAATTAAATAAAAAAGGTTAGAAACTAATTAATTAGAAGGTAAAGTAGACGCAAATAATAGTAATCTATGACCCCATCTTCAGAATTGTACATCAATTATTTTGCACATTAATAACAATATTATTGTGTTACTGTTTTTGTTGGGTGATTTCAACAAAAAAAAAATATAATCAGAAAGCTGAAAGAGGTATAAGGGAGATAAGACAAAACAAGATACAATGATGAAATTAATAAAAATGGGAGTTCCAAATAGTAGCATACATATAGACCACAATGAACTGTAATTAATGGAGTGAAACTATCTTCTATACATAAACTAAACTTAAAAAGCAAATGATTTGTCGTGTAAATTTAGGGTTGCTAGATGGATTTGGGATTTTGGGGTGGTTGTAGTATTTTTTTAATGACTTAAAAGTTTTTCTTTCTCATTAATGAACATATAAGTGAATCTATAAATGTCAGTCCACTTGATTCAGATAGTATAAGGAGTGGCAACTCACATGCTTAATGAACTTAATTTTCTATCAAAGTAGAGATATTTTCAAGAAACTTGACAAATAGTGACGTTGGCGAAGAAACCATTAACCAAATTGAGAAAGTTTTTTTTTGGAAACAACCTATATAATCAGTTAATTAAAACCTAAAAAAGAAAAGATACATGAGAAAGTTATTGACGGTTCTAAATGAAGTGGGGAGAAGAAAAAGCATAAATAAGCTAAATCAAAACATAAAGAGGAAATTATTAAATTACATGGTGATGTGAATTATAAATTCAGAACACTTCAAAATCATTCTAGGTCTGTCTAGAATGATCTCTTAAACTCGAGTTTTTTTTCCCGTTTTTGGGAATTTTTAATAAAATGACGCTAAGTCGTTTTTTCCAAAAAAAAATAAAAAAAATGAGGCCTTTGGAAAAGTGAAAGTATAAAGTCACGAAATGAGAGATTCATTCGGAAAAAATATGTGATGAAATATGTGAGAATTTTTGTTGTTTTACCGAAGTGAATAAAATGTGGAATGAGAGCGTTCTATTTTTTATCTCAATATATTATTCGTAATTTATTAAGAATTTTTAAACATTAAATACATATTATTATAGTTTTTTAAAATTTATTTTGTTTTTATTTTTATCCGTATACGTAGCACGAGAATTTTCCTAGTATAAATTAAATGCACTACTAGATATATCAATCCCAGTCATTGAATATTTATATTTTGCAATATCACATGTAGTTATATGATGTTTTAAATTTTTTATTTTATTCATAGAAGCAGTGTAAACAAAAAAATATAAACAAAACAAGTGCAAACAAGTAACAAACAAATCAAAATAAATATGGAAAAAACATAAAAAAAGATAAAAGAGAAAATAGAAAAATTGCAAGTTAATTTAGAGCTTGTTAAATTATTTGAGATTTTATTAAGTTTCAACCAAAAAAAATCTTAGTTTGATGAAAATTTATGATAAATAAACTTTCTTAAAAAAAAATAAATAATTTTGACTCTATTGATTAATTTTTCAAGAACAAAATAGTAAAAGTTTATCCCTAGCTACATGTTTATTTATTTTTTTAAGATAACAAACACAATCTTTCACTTCTTTTTCTTTAAACTAAAAAATCTCACATATCACTCTTTTTAATGATTAATGCAAATGATATTATGAAATAGATAATCGTTTAAGCACACAACGACAAAAATATAATATTTTTATAGAAAAAATCAATCAAATACAAAAAAAATTAATGTGTGCGGAGATTTTCTAAAGATGTAACGGTTGAAAATAAAATTAATTAATTAAAAATTAGACATTATTATCTTTTGTTTAATAAGTGTCTTAATAAGAATTAAATGTCCAGTTAATATTAGATGTTATTATATTTTGTTTAATAGGGGTCTTAATTAGTATTAATTCTGACTGTTGAAGAGTTTTTTTGTCATAATATAAATAGAGTAGTTGTATTTGCAGAAAGAGTATGAATTGAAATAAAATCTATTCCCCTTTATTTTTAATCTTATCTTGAGTTTTTGAGTAAATACGTCGATTGTCTACTAACGTTTCCAACAAAGTGGTATCAGAGAAAGAATGTCTTTGATGTACCAATATCTGCGTCTTACAAAAGACAACTATGATAGTTGGTCTATCCGAGTAAAGACATTACTCGGTTCTCAAGGTTCATGGGAAATCGTAATCGGTGAGATTGTCGAACCTGATGAGGATGTAACGTTGACCATGATTCACGCATTTGAGAAGTACAAAAAGAAGGATCAGCGTACCCTTTCCATCATCCACCAGTGTTTGGATGATGCTACTTTTGAGAAAGTAGCAAATGCCTCAACGTCGAAGGAGGCATGAGAAATTCTAGAAAATTCCCACAAAGGAGTTGTCAAGGTTAAAAATGCGCGGTTTCAGATTTTACGGGGAGAGTTTAAAGCTATTTGTCGGGAAGCATCGGAGTCTATTTTAGACTATTTCAAGCAGATCTTATCTATCGTCAACCAAATGAAGCGAAATGGAAAAAAGCATAGAAGACATTCGAGTAATTGAGAAAATTTTACGTTCTCTACATCAAAGATTTGACCATGTAGTGGTCGCAATCGAGAAGAACGGAGATTTGGAGAAACTCTCAATCGATGAATTAAATGGATCGTTACGGGTGCACGAGGAATGAATGAAGAAACATAAGAAGGAGCCTTTGGAGCAAGTCCTTCTAGTTAAGAATTCGTTTAGCAAAAAGGGGAGCGTAGTTCATTGAGGCCATGGTCGAGGTTATTCTTTTAGTGGTGGTGGTGGTTGAGGACGTGAAAGTAATCCAGACGCCGAGAGAGAAAATGATGAAAAGCCTCAAGGAAATCCAATAGGTAGATGAAGAGAAAGAGAAAGAGGACAGGGACGAGGTCAAGGACAGGGAAGTGACAGATATTATAAGGGATATGAAAAGTCACATGTTGAGTGCTATAATTGTCACAAATTAGGTCATTATGCTCGTGATTGCTGGTATGCTGATGATGCAAAAGTAGAAGTCAATCTGATATGAGAGAAAAAACGGAAGAGTCGACGTTGTTGTTGGCGCTAAATCAAGAAGTTATTGAAGGAGAAAGTCAATGGTATCTTGACAACGGTGCGAGTAACCACATGTGTGGTGACAAATCAAAATTCGTTGAGATTGAGAAAAAGAAAACTGGAAAAATCACGTTGGAGATGCTTCGAAAATTAAGATTGAAGGCAAATGTACCATTTTGATTCGGTTGAAGGATGGTACACACAAATTTAGGATCATGAAAGATGAGAACTATCCAAAGACTTTACGAGAATACAAAGTTAATGAATGAGGTCTCTATGTTTTATCTTTTAGCCGGAATAATGCCTTTGAGTTTTGAAGAGGCTAACAATGAGAAGAAATGGAGACAAGGCAGGGAAGAGGAAATTCGATCCATTGAAAGAAACAATACATGGGAACTCACTTCTCTTCCAGCAGGTTAGAAGTTCAATGGTGTCAAGTGGATATTCAAAGAGAAAAAGAATGCAATGGTGTTGTCGAAAAATATAAAGCAAGGTTAGTCGTCAAAAGGTATGCACAATGACACGGAGGGACTATGATGAAGTATTTGCTCCAGTTGCTCGTCTAGAAATAATAAGAATTTTGGTTTCACTAGCAGCACAAATAAATTGGAAAATATTCCAATTGGACGCGAAGTCAGTATTTCTTAACGGTTTCCTTGAGGAGGATGTCTTTGTTAAGCAACCGGAAGGCTATGTGATGAAAGGACAAGAAGGAAAGATATTAAAGTTCAAGAGGACTTTGTACAGTCTCAAATAAGCGCCTCAAGCATAGTATAGTCGGATTAATGCTTATTTTTGTGAGAAAGGATTTAAAAGATGTCCACATGAGTATGCACTTTATGTGAAAATTGATAAAAATAGAGATCGTTTATTCGTTTTCCTCCACGTGGATTATCTTATTTTCATAGGAAATAATCTGAGACTCTTTGAAGATTTCAAGAATGATATGGCCTGAGAATTTGAGATGACATATATTCGCTTAATGTCATTTTATCTCGGATTAGAAGTGCGTCAATCAAATGATAGAATTTTTGTTGGGCAACAAGCATATGTGAATGAAGTTCTGGATAGATTCAATATGTCGAATAGCAAACCAGTGGCTACTTCAATGGAGGTTGGAGCTAAATTGAGCTAGAACAAAAAGGGAGAAAAGTGGATCTAACACTATTCAAAACTCTCGTTGGATGTCTAAGATATTTAACATGTACTCGACCGAATATTTTTTTAGTGTGGGAATTATTAGTCGATTCATTGAGGTGCCCACGACGGAGCTCATGACGGCGCCAAAGAGGATTTTGAGATATTTGAAAGATACTATTGATTATGGACTATTTTATTCACCGTCCAAGGAATTTCAACTTTTTGGATATTCTGATATGATTTTTTCAAAGATATAGATGATCGGAAGAGCACAACTAGATTTATGTTTTTTAGGGGGTCTAATACAATCACATGGAGTTCGAAGAAACAAGCGTTAGTCTCACTATCATCTTGTGAAGCTGAATATGTCGCGATAACAATATGCGCTTGTCACGCAATCTGACTAAGAAAATGTTGAAGGACATAGATTTGTTAGAGACTGAAGCGGCCACAATTTTTGTCGACAACAAGTCTGCTCAAGCTCTAGCAATGCATCATATTTTTCATGATCGAAGTAAACATATCGATACGCGATATCACTTCATCCAAGAGAGTATTACGGAAAAAAAGATCAGACTTGAATATGTGAAATTGTTGATCAAATTATAGATATTTTTACGAAGGTTCTTGAAGTGAAAGTTTTCAGCAGAATGAGGAGTATGCATGGAATCACGAAGAAGAAATAATTTTATATGAGAGTGTTGAAAATAAAATTAATTAAGAAATTATATAGTCACCTTAAAGTTTAGAGGTCTAGTTAATATTAAAAGTTAATATCTTTTGTTTAATAGTTTTTAATAAGAATTAATTCCACCTATTTAAGACTCATAGAGATCTTAGTGTCCTAGTATAAATATAATAGTTGTATTTGTAGAAAAAAAGATTAAATGAAATAAAATCTCTTCTCCTTTTTTTTAATCTTATTATTCTGAGTTTGTGAAAAAATACATTGATTTCCCTTTAACATCTCCAACAAACTAATCCTTCCAATTCAAGAATGCAACATAAATTCGACGAATTAAACATGACCAAGGCCAAAATATTTGAAATTCTAAAGAAAAGAATCTTGTTTATACCGCTACCACTAAAGTCGTGATATATAGTTTTAGGAAGAAATGAAGGGTCTTGGTGTGAACATCACCAAGTGAGGGGTCACTCCATAGATGTTTACATGACCTTAAAAGGGCTAATACAAAACTTGATCGAAAATAAAGTGATTCTAGTTCCGAAGGTCAACACTAATTCTCTGTCGCAACACAAGGTGAATTTGATCGAGTTTGAAGAATGGTTAATGAATGTCGAATATCTACTAGGTTTGATATGTGACGAAGAACCAATGGTTGCCATAACTAACTTCTCAACTAATAAGGTAGATGAAGACACATGCAAATGTCAGTTTCAAGGATGATGATGAGGATAAACATGTACAAGACGAAACATTCTATAGAGATGAAATTTCGTAATTAATGATGGAGAATTTGACAAGGTGAAGTCAACATAACTAGAAAGAGAATTGAGTATCAATCGATATTCATGAGGGCCCACATCCCAGAATGACAAACGGATGTTGAAATGATTCCATGAAAAAGGGTTGAAGGTGAATGAGCGTTAAACATTGGCGATAATCTCCTCACTTTACTATGAGTTCATGATGTATTATATCTATCATAGACAAACAATGTTGGATGAGTTCAACAAGGCGAGCGTCTCTCTAAACATGTCACCATATGGACGAAATTTATGGGTACAATCAGGTCCTCATGGTTTCTAAAGACAAGGAAAACACAACGTTCATTACCAAGATAGAAACTTGCTGCTATAAAGCCATGCCCTACGGCCTTAAAAATGTCGGAGGTACATATCAACGAGCCGCGACTATAAACCTACATGATATGATCCACAAAGAATTCGAGGTATATGTAATTGACATGATTATGAAGTCAAAACAATGAGAGGGACACATTTGCAATCTCGAGAAATTCTGACATGAGATTCATATACTTCTGAACCCCAAAGAAATGCAGTTTTGGAATGACGACTAGTAGAAAGTTAGGATTCATTATCATGCAACGGGGAATCGATATGGTCCAGGGAAGATCGAAGCGATCATGACCATGCCCGCTCCATAGAGTAAAAAGGAAGTGAGAGGCTTCTTAGGAAAAATATAATACATTAATTCATTCATCAACAAGCTGACCATGACGAGCAATCCCTAGTTCAAGCTGCTACGTAAGAATTACAGATTCGTGTGGGATGACGCTTATCAACATGCATTCGAAAAGTTAAATAATATCTCCAATCACCTCCAATCTTGATGCCTCAAAGGTCGAGTTTACGTTCATCATATATCTAACGGTGACCGAATCCACTATGGGAAGCTTACTAGCACAAGAAAATGAAGAGAATGTGAAAGTTTCCATTTATTACGTTAGTAAAAGAATGACAGGTTACAAGCTTAGTTATTCATCCATCGAGAAGGTATGATGGGTGCTGACGTGGGTCACAAAGAAACTTAGACACTATATGCATGTGCATATTATCAAATTTGTTGGGAAAAACCCTAATAGAAACACAAAGGAAGAAAACAAACTGAAAGAACACACTAGGAGTTCGGCCAAAATGTTTCTTACGTCTCCGAGCACTAAGGCTATCAATTAATAAGGAATAAGAGATACAAATATTGAGTGCAATAAACCATAGAGGGGAGAGTTTCTTTTATACACTAAGAAAATTCCCCAACTCCCATCATCTTCCAATGTTGGATTTATTCTAATTGTGAATATAGTTTCTTTTATATACTAAGAAACTTTTTTCACTCTCATCATCTTCTGATGTGGGATTCTAATTGTGTCAAAAACAACAAATCTCCACTTTGGCACAATTTCCAATTACCAATCTTCAATATTAAAAAATAAACCTTCAGTGCTTCCAATTGGCGCTCTTCAGCGTCGACTCAAATGCGGAAGATGTTTACAAAATCTAAACAATTAGATTTGATTTTCCCCATGTCTTTCATCTCGAACTCTCTACCCAATTGAGCCTTCAATTTATCAACTTTATATTGGGTATTTGATGCTATCAACATATAATCAACGTACAAGAGTAGATAGATGTAAGACTCATCTTGCAATTTGCACAAATACACACATGAACTGAATATGCTTCTTGTGTACTTGTGCTCCATCATAAACTTGTCAAGTCGCTTGTACCATTGTCTCCACGATTGCTTCAACCTGTACAATGATCTGTTCAACTTGCAAACCCGATTTTCTTTATCAGAAACTTTGAATTCATCTGGTTGATAAATGTAGATTTCCTTGTTCAAATGACCGTGTATGCATGCGGTCTTCACATCTAGTTGAGCTAGTTTCAAATTCATCTGCGCTACCAAGGCCAACAAAATTCCAATGGAAGAGTGTTTAACAATAGGAGAAAGTACCTCATTATAATCACCTCCTTCCTTCTGAGCATAGTTTTTAGCTACCAATTTTTCCTTGTAGCAAACATCAAATTTTTCGGAAAATCCTTTTTTCTTAGCAAAGATCCAATTACCACCAATAGCCTTCTTCCCTTTTCGTAGATGCGTCAACTTGCATGTCTCATTCTTCTAAATAGATTGCATCTCATCTTTCATAGTACCTCTCCTTTTTCCATTTTCAGTAATTCGACTGACATCTGAAAAAGTGGATGGAACATCATCTACGACTAGAAGTGCAAAGGCCGTCATGTCAACAAACCGACCTGGTTTTTGAGTAACTCGTCTTGGCCTGTTTACAACAATTGATTCATGTTGTTCTAAAGGTTCTTGGGTCAGAACCTCTTCCTCATTTAACTCTTTGTCTGTCGTCGGAGAGGCACTTATATTTGGGCTTATCTTTATCTGCTCAAACTCCACCTGTTGCAGAGTACAATCAATCTTGTCTGGTGTTATCTTATTCAACATTGAATAATCATCAAAAGTAACATCTCTATCGATAATGATTTTCTTTGCATCCAAACACCAAAGGCGATATTCTTTAACTCCTGTAGTAAATCCCATAAAAGAGCCTTCTTTCCTCGTGGATCCAAATTTGATTCAACTCCATGATAATATATTGTAGAACCAAAAATATGCAAAGAATCATAATCAGTTGTAGGTTTTCCAGACCATACCTCTAATAGAGTCTTGCCACCAAGTGTAGATGATGGTAGGCGATTTACCAAATGTTGAGCGTATGACACAACTTTTGTCCAAAATTTCCTCTTTAACCCAGCATTAGACAACATACATCGAACTTTCTCCAACAATGTCATGTTCATATGTTCCGATACTCTATTCTAGTGTGGTGTTTTTCTAACTATGAAGTGTCGAACTATGCCACACTCTTGGCATAACTTCTAGAATAGATCATTCTTGTATTCTCCCCCGTTATCAGTCTAGAGAATTTTGATATTTCTTCCTGTCTCATCTTCAACTTGAGTTTTCCATTTAAGAAAAATCTCAAACACTTCACATTTATTCTTCATAGTAAACACCCATACTATTTTGGAAAAATCATCAATAAAAGTAACAAAATAATGTCTACCTCCAAGAGAAGGAGTCTTGGCAGGTCCCTAGACATCTGAGTGCACATAATCCAAAATACCCTTGGTGTTATGGATAGCAGTGCCAAATTTTACTTGCCTTTGTTTTCCCAGAATACAATATTCACAAAAATCTAACTTACAAACTTTTTTACCTTTCAATAATCCTTGCTTGACAAGAGTTTGCATACATTTCTCACCAGCATGTCCAAATCGCATTGACATAACTTTGTTGCCTCTAATTCGTTACTGCTCCTGGAAGTTGATACAAATGTTGTCCCATTAATTGTACTACCTTGATAGTAATACAAATTATTACTTTTCCTAATAGCTTTGAACATCACTAGCACTCCAGATATTACCTTAAGAATTCCATTTTCTAATTTCACATGTAGGCCTTACTCTAAGGCCCCAAAGAAATGATATTATTTTTTATATTCGGTATGTACCGAACATCTCTGATAATTCTGGTGGATCCGTCAACATTTCTCAACTTGATTGAACCTATCCCTTTTATTTTACATATACTAGCATCTCCCATGTAAACAACTCCACCATCTAGCTCCTTAAATCAAAGAACCACTTTCGAATTGGTGTCATATGATAAGTGCAGGTTGAGTCCAATATCCATGCATCAGGATGTGATGTTGTGTGTGACATTAATAAAGAGTATTCTGAATCTGCATCACCTTTGTTTTTTACAACATTTGCATCTTCAGTATATTTCTCTTTCTTCTTCAACTTTGGACAGTTAATCTTCCAATGTCATTTCTCACGACAGAAAGCACATTCATCTTTAGCAACTTTACATTCGGATCTTCTTCCTTTCCCTTTTGATTTACTTTGTTGATGGCCCATGACCATCAATGCTTCATCTGATGTACCTAATTTGTTTTGCATTTTGTCCTGCTTTCTCAATTCATGACTATATAAAGTAGAACTTACATCATCAAGAGAAACATTTCTCTTCCCATGAAGTAACGTTGTTTCTAAGTGTTCAAATTCATCAGGAAGGGACGATAGCAACATCAAAGCAAGATCTTCATCCTCAAACTTAACATCAAGGTTTAACAGATCTGCTACTAATTTATTAAACTTAGTAATATGTACATTCATAGAAGTATCTGATTGGTAATCAAACCGGAACAACCGCTTCTTCATAAGGAGCTTATTCTGACCACTCTTCTTCAGAAATTTGTCCTCCAATGTTTGCCACAGTTTCTGTGCAGAAGTTTCAATCTTCACGGCATACTTCTGCTCTCTAGACAGACACAATCGAATTTTTCCGCACGCCAACCAATTCATGATACTCCATTCTTTTTCTTCTATACCATCTGACTTTTCGACCTCAACAGAAACATCTAGACCCTGCTGAAAAAGACAATCTAGAACTTCATCTTGCCACATGCCGAAATGCCCAATTCCATCAATGATTTCCACCGCAAACTTCAAATTCTACATCGGTGTCCTCGTCCAGAATGACGAAGGAGTTGACGCCTCTTTTGAAGACTCCACCATTACAAGGACGAACATTCCGCTTTGATACCACTTGTTGGGAAAAACCCTGACAGAAACACAAAGGAAGAAAACAAACTAAAAGAACACACTAACAGAATTTGATAACGGAGTTCGGCCAAAATGTTGCCTACGTCTCCGAGCACTAAGACTATCAATTAATAAGGAAGAAGAGATACACATATTGGGTGCAATAAACCAAAGAGGGGAGAGTTTCTTTTATACACTAAGAAACTTCCCCAACTCCCATCATCTTCCGATGTGGGATTTATTCTAATTGTGAATATAGTTTCTTTTATATACTAAGAAACTTCTTTCACTTTCATCATCTTCCGATTAGGGATTCTAATTGTGCCAAAAACAACAAAATTGATGTTACAATTGGATTCAATCCGTTTTCTATTTCAAAGGAAATTATTTTCACTATGACTAACTATGTAGATGATGATCTCCGGATATGATATCAAATACACCTTCAAAAAAAGTCAAGGGAAGCGTGGTAGCCAACTTCTTAGGTCATCAACCCATCGAGGTAAAAGACGAAGAAGAGATGATCTTCCTAGACGAGGAAATCATGGCCACATAAACGACAAAATTGAAACTCATGTTTGAAGGAGCATTGGGAAACCATAATACGACATCGGTGTCCTACCCATCAATCCTAAGGGTACATATAACATAATCTTCGTCAGGCTCGAATATTCAGTTATGAATAATGAAGATGAGTATGAAGCATGTATGATCAGGATAAAACTATCTTACAAAAAAAAAGGAGTTAAATAAATATAAGTCATGGTTGATTCAAATATGGTAATATCTCAAGCCTAAGGAGACTAACAAGTAAAGGGAGAAAACTTAAAGTTGTATTATTGACACCACATAACTCTAATTGCTATGTTCGTACTTGTGACTTTCACGTATGCTCCGAGAAGCTAGAATTGATTTGTTGATGCACTTGCAATTCTAACTGTCATGATCCAAATCCCCGAGGGCATCAAGATCAAACCTCTCAAGATTCGGTAGAAACAAAACTGGAACTTCTAGAATCGATGGTAGCCAACAACGAAGCAATCGACAAGGCATGTTTAAGCCACTTCAAAAATACATAGAATGTAAATAATACTTGTCTCAATTCTAAAGAAAGAAAGGAGGATACTACGCCAATACACCACTATTTATGTGATGAGAGTAGGGAAACGGTATAGGTTCTCATTTGATGGCTATAATAAATTTTGCGTCAATCAATCAGAAGAAGTGGAGCAGAACATGAACGAAGTACATACTGATTCGTGAGGTCAATACATGAACGAAATGTCTCCAAACAAAAAGATTGTGCACTTCAGATATTATTTGAAAATTTTGGAACAAGGAAAAAATGGCACAATCAAGAGAGAAAATAAAATCAATACAAGTGTTTAACATCTAAAGTCATACCAACACTCCAATAAAACATAAAAATTAAACAATACTTCAAAAACAACTACATCAAAAGTCTCATTCTTGGATAAAAAAATGTTAAAGAAAAATATACCCTTCATGGTCATGGGCATTTAGGACGACCATCTAGAGTTCTATGAAAACCTTTTGGAGATCATTGTTAAGGAAAGCTAACTTTAGGAACCTCTGGAATTATTAACAGCATAACATTAACATGTCATCAAATTATAAAAAACAACATTTTGGAGATCTCTAGCTATCCCCAAAATAGTTCAATCTAACATAAATTCAACTAATCTTCTTTCTTTGGTGACATCAATTAACAAAATTGTTTTTTCTAGTTTTATCTACGCCTCATAACTTGGTACTATTATTGTTGACATATTTAAGCAACTTTCAAGTGTATACCATGTGTGGATAAAACCTTACTCATAATTTTGTTAGATAATTTGTAGAGCTTATCTATATATGTTTTGAGCTCTTATTGAGTGAAAGAACAATAATTGAATTAATGTGGAGTATTAAATGAATTTGTTTTGAAAGGAAGAAAAAGATGATGGGTTGTTGACGTACGAGAATCCGGCATACTGAGGTCAATCGGATGGGACGTTAGATTGGACTACTAATTACTGCCGTTGGCCCCTCTCTCTGAACCACCCCTCACGTGCAACTCTGTCCCTTGTGTCTCCTCTCCACTATTTTTTTAATCTAGGGTTGGTTTGATTTTGTTTTATTTTTTAATTCATAGGATTTTATTTTTATTTTTTTTTGTTTGTTAAAGATAAATTATTAGTATTTTTTTTTTTGTATATAAAGTTTAAATTTTATAAAACTAAAATAAGAATATTTAAATGTTTAGTTAATAAATAAAGTGATTTTATATTGAAAATGATAGTTATGTGATAGAGAGAATTGAAAAGAAAAAAATACAAGATAAAGATAAAGATATCGAATAACTCGTTTGATGATGGGTTATTTATTTTTTTTTAGAAAAAACATTATTTAATTAAAAACAGGTTATTTAAGTTTTTAAAGAGTTATAATCATTATAATATTTTTTTATATTTAAAATTTAAATTTAAATATTTTGATTAATTGATTTAATGAATGTATGATTAAAAAATATATTTTTAGTCTAATGTTTTCTAAAAAGAAGTAAAAAAAAT
Organism: Impatiens glandulifera; assembly: GCF_907164915.1. NCBI lineage: Eukaryota > Viridiplantae > Streptophyta > Magnoliopsida > Ericales > Balsaminaceae > Impatiens > Impatiens glandulifera. The sequence goes on from NC_061866.1 coordinate 2,311,900, forward strand.
AATTATATTGAAAAAGATGAAAGTAACCTGTAATGGCAATTATTAAGAAGCATTCAATACTTATAACCCTATTATAATAAAAGTTAATGAACATGAATGTCACATTAATCATGGTAAACAAAATAAGTATAAGTTATGACATGTATAATCACAAAACATTTTATAAACCTATCCAACAACCAATGAATGTATTGGACACTTTGGACCCCAACTCTTCTCTTGGACATGCATGGTTCGGTTTTGGGTTATTGAAATGATGAGTAGCGGAAAGAATCTTGACAAGAATATGTAGGGAATGATGTGTCACATTTTATTTGGTTTGAAAATATGAAAATTTTCTCTCCTATTAAATTTTCAATCCACTTAAAATGTGACACATCATTCTCTACACATTTTGTCAAGATTTTTACCGCTCTCTATCATTACTCAAAAATTAAACCACATCTCTTCTCAATCAAATCAATCAATTCATTAATTAAAATACTAAAATATCATTTATTTTAAATTATTATTATTTTTTATTTTATTTTATTTATTTATTTATATATATTAATACCTTTTAAGTATTTTAACTAAAAAACATCTCCACCTCCTTAAAATCATCACAAATCATCATTTATTTTCCTCTCTAGATTACCCGTCGACAAACCAGCCCGGAGCAAGACCCGTCTCTAGATTATTTCAATAACTCTAATCGAACAAGGCCTTGGTTACTTCATATTGCATCATAATTGATCTAAAATAAAATACATCCTAAGGTTTTCCCTTATTTCTTTCCGAAGATTGAATGATTGGACGTTGAGAGAAGTCGTGTTTGGTTTATATAGTATAAATTGTTCCCAACTTTCACATGAATAGATTGAGATCAAAGGCCAAGAGGAGGTATTGTCACACCCATCGTAACTAACTCATTCGAATATATCACTTCTTAAATCTCACGAAAACAAAATCTAATAATACATCTTTAGGGTGTTAGACCCTGGTGACCTAATTTTTTATAAAGAATTTGTAATACAAATAATAAATGTGAACAACCTACCATTAGAGACAAGGGAGTGAATAATTGGACCATAAAGAAGAGAATACATGGGTCAGACCAGACCATGTGTAAGAGGCCTCGGTCAAGATCTCAGTCTGGCTAGAAAGGCCCATTTGGTCATTGGTAGGTCCCATTCCCTTAGGAAAGGCTATATATGTTCAATTTAATTTAAACAAAATTAATCAAATGTTGTTTGAAGGATTTTATCCTCCAATTGCCCACTTAAAAATGGAAACCAGCACAAATCAGAGACATAACTTTATTTATTTAAGGATAATAATCCTGAATAAATTTATGTTATCCTCACTTAGAATTAGGTGTTATTTAATAAAGTGGTCCTGAAAAAAAATGTTAAGAATTAAAAGAATTGTCTCCTAGTCCAAAACACTGTTCCTGTCTCTAGTCCTCTGAGTAGGGGGCAGGCCACACTACCAGTTGAGTGCCACTTTATTTTCAATTAATTAATTAACCTCTCTTTCCTTTTTTGTATTTATAGTACTCCTGAACATTGTACTATTGGGTCAAGATCTATATATAAAGCTACTACTCTAATTAGACTAATGTTTAAGACCATATATATATATCAATATATGCTATGCTTTTTATTTTTTAAAATTATAGAGAACCGGGATGAGTGATCAATTTAATAGGACATAAATTATACTCAAGATTCTCAAGTCATATAGTCCACATTGTAAACAATTTAGTGTAACAATGAAATCTACTTGTAAAAGATTATAAGTCATATCTCCTAGATCAAAATTCTTGAACATAAAACAAATAATTCAATCTAACTATACAAAGGCTTGTATATTTGATACAAATGAACAATGAATAAGGCAGTGTGACGTCGTCTCATCCACATGGCACAAGTCATTTTACTTAAAGGATGGTACTTTTTTCTTCTAATTATATAATCTGTTAATGTTCTACAACAAAGTTTACTTGACTTTGATTCAATCAATGAATTAATATATAAAAAATGATGGTAGAGTTCAGCCTCTTTATCAATATAAAAATTATCCTAAGCAGGAATTGAAAGTCTTTTTTCTTTTAATTCCATAAGAAACCACATGAGGACCCATGGATCCCCACCACTCTTTAAAACCTGTCAAACCTCATGCATAGTAAGGAAGACTTGAGATATCGTGTTATGTTGTGGAAATGGATGATAACTTAATCTTTCATGTTCATTTTGAATATGAGCTTATCTTGAAACACTTGCAGGCATAGTACCAATAAGCATGATTCACTTTAAGTATATGAGTGCATTCATTTTTTTTTAATGAAATGATGCTTCTGGACACACTTTGTTTGTGAGAATATTATACGGTCACTTAACAGTAATTCTTAAGATGAAGAAATTGTCTTGGAAATTGCTTGAGTTCAAAATTGGATGCCAATGGGGAAGGAAATTGATTAGTGATATGAAAATGATCCTATCATTATGAAGACATAGTTTTATAGATCAATATTGTGATTTCAAAGTGTAAATGTTTTAGAGGAAAGTGGGATGATGTTCTTTGGAGCACAAGAAGATGAAGACTTAAGAAAAAGATTGATGGTTTAGATCTTCCAAGAAATGAAAATGATCCATGCATTTGGAAAGTAGACTCATTTATGCATTCCATGAGTGAGCTTTATTGAGAGAATTATCAATGGAGTAAAGTTATTTGATGGAAAGTTTTGTGATCAATAAAAGGTGGTCTACACGTGTAAGTCTATAATGATTCATAATATTTCAATAAATCTCTTAAAAACTATCAATATTTTAAAAACACTATCTATAAAATTTGATAGATCTTAAAAAGCTAGAAAAAATTAAGAAGTCTTAGTACACTTATCTTTAGTAAGAGCTCGTCTAATATTATTTTTTTGAAAAAACGGTTAAAACCATTTAATTAAAATCTCAAAAGTGTGAGGGTCAAGAATCAGAACTTGACAAATCCTAACTATGATTAAAAGATGACAATCAAACGGTCCTAAAGAAACTAATTTTAGCCATCAAACACACGAAAACAGAGATTATAAACAAAGATTACAAATTATATGAAATCCTAATTATTCCAATCAGGATTTTTATTTTCATACCAACCTGATATTTCAACAAGTTGTCTTCCTCTTCCCTTTGTCCTTCCTCTTTCCCTTCCCCTTCCTCTTGTAATGAAAGAGAGGTGAACCGAAGATAATGATGAGTACTGTATATTCTCATTTTGATTTTTTCCTTTATATGAACCCGTTCTGATTTGATAAAAAAATTATTCTTTAGGATTTCTGAGTTCTTCACCTTGTTGTTCTCAATTTAAATTTCGAGATCATTGTCTTTATTTTCTCTAGTTTCATCTTTAGAATCCTCAACAACTTTGAATTCCTCTATATCAATCTTAGAATTATCTTCTTCCTCTTGATTAGCCTGAGTATCTTCCTCTCTATTTTCATCAGCAACCACTTCAACTTGGTTGGATTGAGAATCATCAACTATCTCTTCAATATGATTAGGTTAATGTGCCACCTCCTTCATCCTATTGTTTTGTCTTGTACATAATTTTCTTTATCTTCCGTTTCCTGATCTTTAACCACATTTTGCTCTTTGATAATAGACACCTCTGTTTCATTTTCATGCATCTTTACTTTCTAGCCTTTATCAATTTTCTGATCTTCTTCCTTAGCTAAATCACATTTTGGGCTTTTATCAATTTTCTGATCTTCTTCCTTAGCTAAATCACATTTTGGGTTTGCATGTTAGAAGGTATTGCAGAAAGTGCATCTGTATGGCCTCCAATCATAAGTGATTTCCATGACAGTAGGTTTTTCTTTTATGTCTACTACTGTAATACTATTTGATTGTGTGTTTCTAGAATGCACCTTAATGTTAATTCTAGCAAATGATAGATGCTCTCCTCCTTCAGTAATTGGGTCCATGTATAATGGTGTACCCAATAAACCTGAAAAATGAGTAAGAGCTTCTACATTATACATGTGTGCAGGGATATTCCAAAGTTTAAACCATATCTGAGCTGTTTCTTTAGGTTTTCTTAATAGGTTCAAATTTTCAAACCATCTTTCCAACTTCATGCAGTTGGATCCAATATATGTATGCCAATTTTTCAGAATTTCATCTAGATTTGATCCCTTCTTAAATTTTAAAAAGTAGAGATCATGTACATTTGCTGAAATTTTCTCCAATCCCTTTTCCTCCCATTGTTTCATAAGTGCCTCTTTGGTGACTACGAATGAAACTCTATTCTTTCTTATGTAGTTTCCCAGCACTGCATTTCTCATTCCCTAACACAATTTTCTTCTACTATAGCAGACAATTTAAATTCAAAAGGAGAATTCAGTACCTCCACTTTTGTCTATACATTGCTCAAGTAGATTTTTCATTTGTATGCATGATCTTCAGCTTTTTTCCCAATTTTGTTTTTCCAGACTTCATTGATTTTCCATGTAGAATTACTTCTGATAGTATATGTCTTTGATTTAGGACCATTCATTAACTCCCTCAATGTTGCAAAAAATCATTTTACGATCACTTCATATTCATCATTCTTGAGTAATTCCAGTCTTGGAGATAGTGAATGTTAAGTTGGACGGTTGTGCTTTATATTTTCTCCTTGCTGAGTACAATCTCTCCTTTCTTAGCATGCATCAGGAGTTTGGTAATTTGGTTTTTAGTCTAAATAAAATTTCCCTTTGATTATACCCTATCATCCAAACTCCTTCTTTCTTCTCCTTGATCCATGCATCATTTTCCAAAGGCTTTTGGGCAGCAATTGGGTCTTTGCTGATTTCATGTACTTTTTCGTTAATAACTTCTCCAACTATTTTGTTCATTTCTTTCTTTACAGTTTCTTTGACTCCTTTAAAGAACAAAGTCCTGTATTTCATTGGCCTTGACTCCTTTAATAACAAAATTCCCCACTTCTTTTGCCTTGTTGTTTTTCCTTTTACCCATATTCCAATAAGACTTCAGAACAGGGGATTAAAGTCAAGGACAGACGATATTCAAAATCCTTCACTTCTTTTGCCTTGTTGTTTTTCCTTTTACCCATTTTCCTTTTCCTTTTCTTGAAACGGCCTTATTCAAACCCTAGACGATATTTCATCAATGTGCCGAACGTGTCAGATGTACCTGTCGTGCCGATCGTGCCAGACGTGCCGACGATCTTTACTTCAACCACGTTTCCCGTTACCGATTACCAAATCAACTAAATCGCGTGACAAAGCAACTGTGTCGACCGTGCCGAACGTGTCGATCGTGCCGATTGTGCTGATTGTGCCAAACGTGCTGACGATCTTGATTCCGATGCGATTCTTTATTGAATATGAGAATGTAAACTTATTTGAGGAAGAAATTTAAGATTCTGTCGCTAGAAAAATCTCGCAAAAAATCTCTAGAGTTATTCCCTCATTGGGTTTTTTCCTTCTTGATTATGAGCTCGTCCGATGTTTAAAAAAATAGTTTGATATGATTTGTAAAAATAATTGTTTTTTAAGTATATATTACCTAAAAACTCTTATTTTGTTTTTTTAATAATAAAATTATAAATATATTTAAATAAAAAATAATTTTATATTAGTTTAATGAATATAATGATTTAATTGATTAAAAGGAAAGAGTTGTGATAGCTGAGTTTTTGAATAAAATCTCTAGATAACCATATGGAAACAGCTTTGAGTGTATGGAAAGCTCTATCAGTAAGTCATAAAGAATATTAATTACGTGAGAAGTGAGAACAAAAATTTCTTATACACTTATTTAGTATTTGTTTTAAGTTGTATTTGAATTATAGTTTAACTTTTTTTTTAGTTTTTGTTGTGTTGGTGAGAATGTGTGATTTGCTTTCCATTTCAAGTTAAAGAAATATTGAAAAAACTAGTTGTAAGTTGTAAAAAAAATAATTTTGGATTTTATTACTTTGGCTAATTATGACACTGGATATTAAATATTGAATATGTAAATTTGTAAAGACATTTGATTTTCCTTAGATAATCATATACATATTTTCTGTATTTTAAATGATAAATACAATTATTTTTATTTGGGCCTTTAATACTAATATGCTATCAATTTTATTCATAAACTAGCTCTACTAATCCCTTAAAGCCCGAAGACTCCTCTCTAGTATAAATTCAATCCCAATTTCCATAAGAAACAGCCCACTTCATAAGTTATTTTATGATTGCATTGAGAAATCTTACACCAATCTCAAAATCATCGGTTCAACATAGAGCATTCTCTATAATGATATTCAAATCTTTTAATATGAATTGATTAACCATAATTAGGTTATCCTTTTGTTTATCAGATCTACCGAATGTAAATGAATATAAAGAATCTTGGTTATCAAATACCTTCTTTAGACAATAAAATTGGCATTTGGAGAGGCTAATTAAGCAACATATATATGATGTAGCAAAAACATGTTTGTTTAGGAGCTCACTCTTAGAGATTGTTATAGTTCTTTTGGATTTGTAAAAGTATTTTTATAAATTATCTCCTTATGACATCATTATTATTTTAACTATTAAATAATTTATTTTATTAACAAAAATACTAAAATACCTTTATTTTATTTTTACTAAATTAAAATATGAATATAAAAATAAATTTTAATAATTAAATTAATTAAAAATTCAAATATCCTACTATTTGATCAAACAATGTTTAAAAAAAAGATCAAACAAACTCTTATGTATTATTTTCAGGTTATATACCTGAGTTTTTATTTGATTCATTATAATGATGTACTGCTAAGTGCTAATATATTAACAAAGTTGGGGTTTTACCTAAAAACAAATGAATACAACAGTGTGGAAAAGAATTAGCTTTAACTAGAAAAGTTTAAATGATGATAGTGATATTTTTGTGTGGTGTCCACTTCAAATGTACGTAGCATAATGGGGAGAAGAATATGAATAGGCAAATATTGATTATCTGATTCAGGAGGTTAGGCCTCCGACTGATGGTGTGTACAAAATGTTGTGGAATGGCAATGTTCATATATCTAGGTGTTATGCATTGTTGTGTGGGAAGAATTGTCTGCACTTAAAAAAAGCCCTACCCAAATATTTAGTGAAATTTGAATTATTAGTCGTTATTGTGAACAAAACAAATTGTATATAATAAAATTATACGTCACTAAACAAAAAAAAAATAAAAGATAAGTAACGAAAGATTTAGCAAGGTTGAATTATTCGTAACTATTGAACACAAATTTTTTTTTTTAATATAATTTGTTCATATGGAACCTCTTTGAGTGATCCTTCTTCTTTGTTCACCATAACGACCTTGCACATAGCACATAAAGAGAGTCGAAACTCATTACAACAGATTCAAATTCATTTAGACATTTCATCGAACACTTAAAATATGTTCTACAAAAACATGGTATTGTGTGATCTTCAATCGCATTAAATTTCAGCTCACATATCATTTTCGAATGTTATTACTAAACATAGTGTCACTTTCTTCTCCAATTACAATCTAAATGTCAATGGGGACGCTAGATGGACATATTTTTTTTTTTTATCGTTTGTGTATGTGGATTATATACACATACTAATTAAATTTAGAGTTATTGAGTTTTTCTAGAGTAGTTTAAACTTTGTGACCTAATGTACTACTCTATAAATATCATGTAATATAGGGTTTTAACCCTAAAAATGAAATAATATAATTGATGGCACTATCGAGGACGTAGAAAGTTTAGTTGAACCTCGTTATATCTTGTGTTATTTCTTTTTCTTTCTCTGTTGTTATTAGTTTACGTGGTTACTCGAATCAATAATTGATATCCGAGTGTTGCTGAGTTCTAACTTAAACTAATTAGAGATGAGGAGGTTGTGTATTTTGTTCCTCAGAATAGATCGAAATCGGTGGTGGAGAAAAAGGGAGAAGCTTGCTTGATTAGTCGAAACTTCCAGACAACGATGAATTTCAACAGAGGTAACAAGAAGTAGTCATCTTCTTTGTTAGTCGGTGAAAAGCTAAAAACAGAGTTTTCAATTTTCTCTTTGTTGCTGGAAAAAGATTGGAAAAATCTGAAGGAAAGATGAAATTTTAGATCTAATTTTTAAATGCGTAGAAAATATAGATATGAAGAAATATATACTTTTAGAAAAAAAAAAAGGTGAGAGAAGATAATAGCAAAAAGTGATAATAAGAGAGAGAAACAAATTAAAAAGTTTAGGGTTTCTTTCATTTAGGCCATGTTTGTTTGTGAAAATAAGAAAAAGGCTTATTTGATTCTAAATTTCAACAAGTTCTCGAGGCTTTGTTTACTTTGGTTTTGGAATTGTTTGATTTGTGTTGGAGCTTGTTTGACTTGGTGTTCAAAATGAATATTTGAGCGTGTTGAGATGTCTTTTAGTGTCATATTTGAAGTTAGAAAGTTTAAAGGAACGAGTAATTTTGGTATGTGATAAAGAGAGTTAAAGATTTATTAGCGCAACAATGAATAATGAAAGTCTTGCGTGCTGAAAAACAATGGGAATGGAGGACGAAGATTTAGAAGAGTTACAACAACGAGCATTGAGGACCATACGACTTTGTTTGGCAAATCAAATCATGTATCACGTGATGAACTGCAATCTCCGGTTGAGATATGAAAAAATTTAAAAGGTCCATATCATTAACAACCAAGTTGTATCTAAAGTAGAGGTTATATGGATTGAAGATGTAGGAGGGTTCATATTTAGCTCAACATGTGAATATCTTCAATCAGATAATCACGGATCTATCACAACTTGATGTGATTAATATTGATCATAAAGATAGAGAAATGATTATTTTATGCTCATTACCGTCTTCCTATGAGCACTTGGTGACTACTCTCACATATGGGAAAAAAACTATCAAAGTTGAAGAAATTACTACAACATTGTTGGCCCAAAACTAACGGAAGCAGATTATAGGGGAAAATTTTCAATCCAATAGTTTATATGTTACGGGAAATCAAGGTCGTTGAAGAAGGAAGAAAAGAGAGTTTTGGAAGAGGAAACTTTATATCCAAGTCAAGGAGTAAAAAAACATTTTGTTGTTATAACTGCAAGGAGTCGGGACATATAAAGAAAAATTGTACAAAGACAATTAATGAGTTGAATCTTCCAAGTTTGTGAACGTAGTCTAGAAAGACGACTCGAAGGAGAATAATGGTGATGTACTTTCAATTACAAACAATCAATTCAAGGATGTATGGATTCTTGATTTGGGATGTTCTTATCACATATCGTCTAACAAAGAGTGGTTTAGTTCATTCAAGTCAATTAATTTTGGTTATGTTCACTTAGGTGACAATAGATGTTGTAGTATTATTGACATGGGTGAAGTCAAAGTTAAGGTGTATGATGGTATTGTTAGAACTCTTTTTAATGTTAGGCATATCTGAAGTGAAGAAGAACCTGATCTCGTTAGGTACTTTACATGAAAATTTGTATGCTCATAAAACGTATAAGGATCAGAAAACCATTAAAATTCATAAAAGGTTCATTGATTGTTATGAAAGGAAAACGATCCAAAGAGAATATCAACACATTTTTGGGGAATACATTTGTAGGTGGAGTCCAATTTGTTGAGTCTAATGATAGCACAAAAATATGACATATGCGTCTTGGGAAAATGAGCGACCATGTAATAGTTGAATTACATAAAAGAGATATGCTGAAAGGTGTCAAGAGTTGTACGCTAGAGTTTTGAAATTTTTTTTTTTTTTTTGGAAAAAAGACTAAAGTTAGCTTTGCAACTAGTAAACACGGTACAAAAGAATTCTTGATTATGTACATTCTGACGTATGAGGTCCTACAAGAGAATCATCATTGGATGGAGCTTTATACTACTTGACTTTTATTGATGACTATTCTAGAAATGTTTAGATTTATTTTTGGAAAAAAATCTAAAGTCTTTGCCAAGGGTAGTGCCAGGATTTCAAATCTACCATAGCTAAAAGAATTTCACAAAAACTAATATAACACATATTTTAAAATACTAGCAGGATTTTCGTGCGATACAAACCGACAAATATATAAGCGAAATAATTAAGACATAAAAAAAAATTAGGACAAATTACTTGCGTGGCCCTCTAATTACTCCGATCGCTCACTTTTAGCCCTCAAATTAAATTTTAAAACAAATCGCCAATTCAACTTTTAGAAAGACCACTAGCCTTTCCGTCAACTTTAACGGTTTAAGCTTAAAATATTTTTTTTTATATATATTATCTTTAATATTATTTTTTATATTTATATATATAATTATTAAATTGCTTATATATATATATATATATATATATATATATATATATCTTTTATTATTAATTTTTATATTTATATCATTATTAAATTTCTTTTATATATATATATAATATGTATATTATTTATTTATATATGAAAATAATTTGAGTTTTAAAAATAATGTTGAATTGAAATACTCAATTACTTTTAACCCTCAAATTAATTTTTAAAATATATATTATATAATATTATATATAAATTAATGATTAAAGATAATATATATATATATATATATATATATTATGTAAATTATTTTAAGCTTTATTTTATATAGATATAGATATATATAGATAAAAATAAATAATATATATATATATCTATATTATATAAAAGATTTAATAATTATATAAATATAAAAATTAATAATATATATATATAAACGATTTAATAATTATATATATAAATATAAAAAATAATGATTAAAGATAATATATAAAAATAATATTTTAAGCTTAAACCGTTATGTTTAACTAAAAAATTGACGGAATGGACATAGGTGACCATTCTAAAAGTTGAAGGGTGATTTGTTTTAAAAATTAATTTGAGGACTAAAAGTAAGCGATCAGAGTAATTAAAGAGCCGCCTATGTAATTTTTCCAAAAATTAAAATTTTTATAAAAAACAAATTAAATCACAATATATAATATATTAATAATTTCTATATTCAATAGTTTAAAAATATTTTATCAAATACAAAACATAAATTTTTTATCTTAATTAAATTTTGTTATATAAAAAATTAATATATATTAAATATATAAGTTTGAAATTTTTTAATATTGTTATTTTATTTATTCCATTTTTTTAATATTGTGTGAAGTCATTTATTCTCATATTTATTATAACTTTTTTGATAGAAACTTTTTTTTAAATAAAAATGAAATAAATTATTACAAATATGTTCATTTTGTTCAAAATTTTAGTTTTTCGTTCTATTAATTTAATTTAATTTTTTAATTTTTTTAACGTAAATTATCATTTTATCTTAATTATGTAAAAATAATATTTTAGCAAAATTTGTTTGTGTTTTTTCTCTTTTGAATATAATTATTTCAACTTCACTTTATTCTCTCAAAAGTTTTAGAAATATTTTATTATCAATCAAAAATCTAAATATTAATTAAAATATATGTAAAATATCTATTAAAAAATAATACAGAACCATTACATAAATTTTATAGTATCAATATTGTTCTTTCATTTATTCTATTTCTTTTAATATTGTATAGAGTCATCTAATCTCATATTTATTATAATTTTTTGTAAAGATTTTTTTTTAGATATAATTGAAATCAATTATTACAAATATGGTCATTTTATTCAAAATTTTAGTTTTTAGTTCTATTAATTTAATTTAATTTTTTCATTGAAATTATCACCTTATCTTAAATAGGCAAAAACAATATTTTAGCCATATATGTTTGTATTTTTTCTCTTTTAATCATAATTATTTCATCTTCTACTTTATTTTCTCACAAATTTTAGAAACAATTTATTATCCATTAAAAGTCAAAATATTAATTAAAATATATGTGAAATATCTATTAAAAAATAATACTGAACCGTTACATAAATTTTATAGTATCAATATTTTTCCCATTTGTTCCATTTTTTTAATATTGTATGAAGTCATTTAATCTCATATTTATTATAAATTTTTTTAGATACAATTGAAATAAATTATTATAAATATGGTCATTTTATTTAAAAATTTAGTTTTTTTGTTCTATTAAATTAATTTAATTTTCCTATTTTTAACGTAAATTATCATTTTATCTTAAATAGGTAAAACAATATTTTAGCAAAATATGTTTGTGTTTTTTCTCTTTTGATCCTAATTATTTCACTTTCTATTTTATTTTCTCAATTTATTATCCATCAAAAGTCAAAATATTAATTAAAATATATGTAAAATATTTATTAAAAAATAATACTGAACCATCTTTTTATGTCAACACCATAAAATTCATATTTCAAAACTAGATATACTTGTACTTAAGTGTTATTATATATATAATTTTTTTTTTGTTAAACAATAATATTAATTATTATTTTAATTAAAATAATAATAATTCAATTTTATAATATTTGTGTAAAAAATATATATTTATAATAATATTATAAATTAAAATAATATATATTTCTCATTTATTTAAAACATGTGAAAATATAAAATTAAATATATTTTATATTATTTGAATATATATATAATCTATTTATTATATTTTTGTATTATATACATATAATTAAAATATTAATATTGTTTATTAAAATATAATTTTACTTATAATTTTATTATAAAATATCTTATCATGCCGTGTTATGAAATAATAAAAATAAATAATTAAATAAAAAAAATTAAATTTTAAATTTTTTTTTTCTAAATTTAAGGAGGTAAAGAATCTTTCGCTCCTCTTGATTTCAAATCCTCTTCTTCTTTCTCTTTCCATTTTTCTTAAAATTAAGTTTCGAATATTTTCTTCTACGTCTTCCATAATAAAATTTAATTTAATTTAAAAAACCTAAATAAATGATGATAGAATTAACCACATGATTAATTTCAGACTAAATCACATTATTATTAATATAATATGAGTATATTAAACATGATAATCAAGACAAGTATTATAAAATAATGTGAATAATAAATAAATTAATTAAACGTTATAATAAACAATAATAATATTTCAAAAAAATTGAAAAATAGTAAAAAAAAATCTTAAGCTAAGAATATAGAGATCATATACATTTACAAAATCATTTTTATTTTATTAATTAGTCATAAAATTTTATCATTACTCATACTTTGACCATACCGGATTCAAAAGAAGATCAATGAAATGTGTAGAATGTTGTTGCAACTGCCTTTAATTTCAAAAACCTAAATAAATTATGATAGAATTAACAACCGCGATGATTAAATTCAAACTAAATCACATTATTATTATTAATATAATATGAATATATTAAATAGGTCAAGACATATATTATAAAATAATATGAATAATAAATAAATTAATTAAATGTTATGATAAATAATAATAATATTTCAAAAAAAAAATTGGAAAATAGTAAAAAAATCTTAGGCCAAGAATATAGAGATCATGTGCATTTAAAAAATTATTTTTATTTTATTAATTATTCATAAAATTTTATCATTACTCATACTTTGACCATACCGGATTCAAAAGAAGATCGATGAAATGCATAGGATGTTGTTGCAGCTGACTAAAACGATCGGATTCAAAAGAAGATCGATGAAATGCGTATGACGTTGTTGCAACGGCCTGAAACGATCAAATTCCTGAGAAAAAAATACAAAACAGTAAACAATAAATTGTTGAAACATAACATAATACAAATTCAATTATCAAAAACATTATATTGATAGAGAAATTGAGAAGATTACGAGTCGATATAGAGATAACACGCTTGAAGACCTATGATGTTGTTGTAGCTGCCTGAAACAATCAAATTGCTAAAAAAAATTACAAAACAGTGAATAACAAATTGTTGAAACATAACATAATAAAAATTCAATTATTGAAAGCATGATATTGATAGAGAAATTGAGAATATTATGAGTGATATAGAGATGTCACTATTCTCTCTTCAATTGAACTTTGTTGATTTAAGATTATTTACAGGAAGAAAATATTTGGGTGGAAAAGAAGATGAAAAATTGGGTTGATTTAATATATTGGTTTAATTGTAGTTATATAGGTTGATATAATCATTATTTAATATTAAATTAAATTAATAGATAATTATAATATGATAACTAAAACTTTTTTATTCTTACATATTTATATATTTAATATTTAATGTAAAACTGAATTATTATAAATAATTTTTTTTATAATTAATATAATATGATAACTGAAACTTAATATTTAATGTTAAATTCAATTAATATATAATATTTTAGATGAGAATTATTAGGTTTATTTTTAAAATAATTAATAAAAAAATATTAATATATTAATATATTAATATAAGAGTAACAAACATAAAATAAACTTCGTTAATATATATATATATATATATATATATATATATATATATATATATATATATATATATATATATTAAAGAAAGAGAAAATATATATGACGATGAGGATTATTTTGGAGAGAGCGTGATTTACACCTCCAATATTATTTCAAATTAAGCGTCATTAGATATATATAGATTCTATGATATATTAAAAAATAATAATCGTTTAAGCACAACGAAACAAATCATTTTATCAGAAAAATAAAAATACTAAACAAAGAAAAATAAATATCTTAGACCAAAGATAAAAAAAAAGTATGACTATTACTATTGAAGTTGGAATTTACGATTTTTTTGAAATATAATATTCACCGATAATTGAATATGAGTCTATACTTAAAGCAAATTCAAATCTCGGAAACTCCAACAACATAGGTTGATGTGGCCCAATTTTAATGTAAATTCGTCTAATTTCATCATTATGATTTACATGATGTCGCCTCATACAAATATGCAATATAGGATCTCGTTTAAGGGTAGTTTAATGAAACTCAACTCTTTGAGATTTAGAAGAAAATTCTAGATTCTTATCAGAAAATATTATATTTGGTTCGATATGCTTAGATAATGAAAGATTATCAATTCTTGACTTAAAAAAAGATAAAGTGGCTTTTTTCTCTTTCTCTCTAAATTTGAAATTAAAAAAGTGTTGAATTTCAAAATTCTCAATATGTAAATATATTAGATACTATGAAAATTATCATCAGAACATGAATAATATAAAAATAATTCACATTGACACAAATTATTATAAAAGTGAAATTATACAAACCTGGTGAGAGAATGAATTTCAATTTAAGTTGGTAGGCTGCTGGGTACTTATGCTAGCTCGATTAGTTTAAGCATTGATTGTCACTGAATTGAAAGTTGCTGGTCTTTATTTTTTTATGCAATTAGAGCTTATTTAATTATTAATGGGTTTGAACATGTATGTATAAGTAATTTAGAGTTTTTAGACTAATTACTCATTTATAAGGGTTGTTAGCAAGGTTAATAGAACACTTGAGAATCTTAATACTTTTTCATCATTAACATATTATTGTCTATTTTCTAGAGTTTAATTTCTTCATAATTGTTCTTAGAAAATTCGATAGTCAAAGTCAACATTAAGTATCAGAGTCTATCTTAAGAACATGTCGTCGACAAGATCAACTAGAGATGCAACGACAATAAAGATTAGAAGAGAAGGGAACGTTTCGCTCTCCTATCTGTTACTCACGAAGAGTAACTACTCGGTGTGGGCATTGAAGATGCATGTAAAATTACAAGCACAAGGAGTGTGGGAAGCCGTGATGTTCGGCGAGGTCGACGAATGAAATGATAGAATGGCTCTTTCCGCCATCTATCAAGCGCTCCCTGATGGCGTCCTTCTCATAGTGGCCGAGAAGATTTATTCCAAGTTAGCGTGGGAGACGTTAAAGACAGTGCATGTTGGAGTGCAAAGAGTCAAGGAGGCAAAAGTGCAAACCTTGAAGACACAATTCAAGGCGATTCGCATGAAGAATGGGGAATCGGTAGATGATTTTGCCATGAAAGTGATATCCATCATGACTGGTATCCGCTCGTTGGGAGAGAAGATGAAGGAGTTCTCTGTCGTCATGAAGTTCCTTAGAGTCTTATGACAAATATACATGCAGATCATTACAGCGATCGAGCAATTTGGTGACCTCAAGAATATGACCGTCAAGGAGATCGTTGGTCGTCTCAAAGTCCACGAGGAGAGATTTTGCGGCTACGGAGACCAAGAGGAGGAGCACATATTGCTCATGCATGATAAATGAATGTCACGAATGAAGAAAAACGGAGAAGCTGATTTTTCTTCTAGATTGTCAAGTCGTAGTGGCAACGATGGAGAACCGAGGTCGTGGAAAAAGGGAGAGGTGGAGGTTGAGGTCATGGAGAAAGCTCACATTAACAATAAGAGACCAAGCCCCTAAAGACAAGAGCACAATGAAGTGTTTCGCTTGTCAAAAGTATGGGCACTACGCGTCCTAGTGCCCTAAAAAAAGGTGTGACGATGAGGCTAACTTTACTAGCTTCTATGACGAGGAACCATCATTAATGTTTGTTGAGGTAGTGACGAATGTTTTGCCCGAAACGATGATGCAAACCTCACTAGCTTCTATAACGAGGAGTCAATATTAATTTTTGTTGAGGGAGTGACAAATGTTTTTCCCGAAGACGAGGAGACAAACCTTGAAGAGTTCGTGCAAGAACCGTCCAAGGAGGAACAAGAGGTGGTGTTGCTCAATGAAGAGAAAGTCATGGAGAAACTCCTCACAAGTGGCGATGAGTGTAATCACACTGATGTGTGGTACCTTGACAATGGAGTAAACAACCATATGATGGGCCACCGAGAGAAGCTCAATGAGCTCAACAAGAAAATTACCGAAAATGCGTTCGAAGATGGAAGCAAGGCACACGAGTTTCTTGATCGAGCTTGTGGAAAAATCTGTGTGAGTAGAGATGCCGTGTTCAAGCAGGAAAAGAAGTGAGAGTGGTGCAACGACAACGAGCTCGTACAAAATTCTGTACAGTTCGGAATCCTACGAGATGTCTATGCGGAGGCAACACTAATAGAGAAGGATCATGATAAATTGTTTGAATTCATCTACCTAATTAACGATTTATTGATATTCGAACTCTTAAAGAAATTTGGTGTGGATTTTAGTTTTTTTAGATTCCAGTTTTATTCTCCTTTTTAGAACTACAAAGTTTGTGTTCTTTTTTTTTTTTCATGTGTACGATTGTTTAGTGACATTGAAGCTTGCTTATATCTTGATTAAAACTTGTTTAAACCGTTTTATTCTAGCATAACTTGGTTTTGGATGAGAAATATTTTGATTTTTATTCATTTGATTTGATTTGATTTTTTTTTTTGTTAATATAATTTATTTAGTTGATTTATTTGGACTGATATATATATATATATATATATATATATATATATATATATATATATATATATATATATATATATATATATATATATATATATATTGTATAGATTGGTTCAAGCGAGGGGATTAGTTAAATATCACGTGATGTGATAGTATCTTTATATTCCCAAATATGTCATCCCTATTAGTATATATGAATTCATGCTCTATAAAACAACATGAAGAGGAGAATCTTGAAGAAAATTCATAACATTTGTTCAGCATTTAATTTTTTAGTAAAATTGATAATAAATGTTTATAAAAAAAGTAACATAGAGAGTACGAGAGAGATAAATTAAGTAACAAATAGAACAGTTTGATATATCATTGTAATATAAAGGCTACATCTCTATAACAATATGTATACAACCATCATATTAAAGTCTTAAAAGGTAAATGACCCATACTCTAATCTCATTATATCACTTCAATATTAATCATGAATCCAACTAGTGATATCACTCGATTTAGTAATGGGTAACACAATATACACTTACAACTTCTATAATAATATATATATTTATATATTATAAGTGTCTGTGTTTAATCTTCAAAACTCGAGAATTCTAAAGGCTGTTGTCCAAATCAAATCCCATATCCTCTGAGTGTTGATCAAGCATAGACATGTCTTCTCCTAAACAACCACTTACTCCATCAAGCAAGAATTCGTACATATGTTCATACTTGGAGTTATCGTCACTAAAAGTGACAACGTTGTTTGGGTCTTGAAACGTTTGAAAATCAATGATAGGGTTCATCGTTGTCAAATTCAAGATGGTGGTGGTGCTTTGGTTCAAAGCGCCCGGAGAACTTCGAGAAATGGAATGACATAAAGGTTGATCATAAGCTGTGGAAGTGACACCACCCTTTGTATCTACTAACATATTTTGGCCGTAACAAATGTTGTTACAGTTATCCGTGTTGTTATTGATCTTATTTTCTCCTCTGTTTTTCAAGAATACTCTACACAACACCCAATCCTCCTATTAACAAGCAGAACACAAAAACAAATAAGTTTTGTAAACGTTAACATATATCATTTCTATAAATTGATCTCTTAAAAAAAATGGTTTTTGTAAATTATATATAATCAAGGTGTTATATATACAATATAATAATTATAATTTGAATTCGAAAAGACAGGAAAATAGAGAAGTGAGCGAACCTGAGGGGGAATATGAGGGTTCTCAAGTCGGAATTCGTGCATGATCCAACCGGTTTTAATCCCATTAGGTGCACGACCCCTATAGAAAACCAAAGTTTTCCTCATCCCCACAATAACATGTGTCCTTGGGTCATGAACCAACTTATCTTTTCCAGTAGCTTTCCAATAACCAGAAGTCGTGGCTCGGTTAGTCCTAGAGCCCGTGGCATACTTTCTATCGCAAAAGCTAAAAAAGTACCATTCCTCCGCATTGAGTTTTGTCACTTCTTTATTGATTCAATGAACATAACATTAATTACATAAGGAAGGATATGTGCATGTGAGTTGGAAGAATATATAGACAATGAAAATAGTGCATAACTTTTGTCCTACCCTTTGAAACTGCCAAATAATTTAATTTTTTAATTTTTTTTTATATAGCTAAACTAAATTATCTTCGTGGAATAAAATCAAGAAAAAAACAAACAAATTGATTAAAATAACAACAGCCATTCCTTAAAGCCAAAGCATGTTTCTGATGTGATATATATTTATGTATATACCTCAAAGAGTTTTTTTTTATTAAAGGATGGAATTTTTTTATTAATACACTAAATCACATGATCATGGTTATAAACATCCGAATCATCATAATACAATCTATGACATAAACTAATAAAAAATACTACATGAGCTACGAATGTTACTCAATCGACGTATCTTGATCATATCATCATTTGAGATATCGAAACTAAAGGAATTTGAATTTTTGTATCGAAAATAGGTGGTGATTTATGCCCAGTTTGGCTTGGGACGAGACAAAAATAGGATTAATAGAGATAATGATGAGTTCATGATGAAAAAGAATGGAAAAAAGAAGCAGACTGAAGAAGGTAATTAAGAGATCTAGAAATAGTACCAGGAAGCTGCCATGGTTCACACTTATGGAGATCGATTTCGAGAAGAGTAGTGGCCCTTAGAGCAGGGTGTTGAATATCATTTGAAACCTTATTGTATAGATAGTGACAAACTAACTCATCATCACTTGGGCAAAATCTGAATCCAGGAGGCAAAGATGCTCCAACATCTCTCAAACCCATGAATATGAATATATTGATGAAATATCTCTAATCTCTATAGAGAGAAAGAATTAGAGAGAAATGGGTGGTAGTTGGCAAATTAAGTCCTTTATTATATATATACATATATTTGGTATTTGTTTGTTTGGGAGTAGAAGAAATCAAGGAGAGAAAGAGTTTTAATTTTACATTCATACCCTTTCTATGCATAATATATTTCATTATTTTTTTTCAAAATTATTGATTAGGAACAACTTTTATGTATCCTCACTAATATGTATAATATACTAACTCAATAAATTCACTATTTAAAATTTCTTATCAAGCTTATAAATAACCTATTGTCATATATTTGTAAAACCGTGTTTTTATGTTAAAACTATATTATATATGTAAGAGCTCTTTAGTTTAAGTTTAAGCGTTAATTACGTTAAAGATTATTATAAAATGTAACATGTAAATATCGATATATGAGTTGTTTGATTTAAAATTTAATAAGTTTTATGTTATATATTTTTTTTTATTTAATTTCTGATAAAAAATATATATATCATTATTATCACTCAAATTACAAGACTTTAGACTATGTGATAATCTTCTAGAATAGTTATTATTTGACTTGTAACTTTGTTTGAGTAGTTGTTGGCATTCTTCATTCAATATATATATATATATATATATATATATATATATATATATATATATATATATATATATATATATATATATATTCATTTTGTAGAAACAAATATCTGTTTTGATATCTTTTAACTAATTTCCATTCTCAAACTTATTTATATTGTTACGCAAGTTGTTTTCTCATAAATAAATAAAATTATATTATATATGTGTTATATATGTGTATATATTAACCTTTTTAAGTAATAAATTCTACTTTTTTAGAAAAGAAAAAAATAAGGAATGATATGAAATATATTATATAGTTTATTATTATTTCACTTGTTTTGTTATTTATATAATTTATGAAATTATTGTCTCATTATTAAATAGATGTATCATGGATATATACTGATTTTTAAATTATTTTCTTACATTATTGAATAAATATTAATCATATCATTCTTTTTCATTTTTCAAAAAAAAAAAATCTGTTGCATTGATAGTTAAAATTAATTTCAATAATTGACATAGAATAGTTATATATTATTATTATTATTATTATTATTATTATTATAGTTTTGTAAGTTACTCCTTTTATTAATTAATTATTATTTATTATTATTATAATTGTTATCATTGTTTTATTTTAATAATATATAATTTAAAATAATTTGTAAATTGTTAAGATTAAATGATAAATAATAATATTAAAAATAAAAAATAGTATTTTATTTGTATAGCCTATAGAGAGAGCATGTTCTGGGGACTTTTGGTACACGTTAATCCCTATTTGATATTTCTTAATTAGTGAATGTTTTCTCATTACTAGGAAAAAGAAAAAGAAAAACTATTTGCATTAGATAGCTTGTATGAGTTTGCTTCTTTTTACCGATCACTAAGGATAACAATGTTATTAATTCACTAAATCTTTTTTCACCAAAATAAAAAAGATCAATATTATCCTACAATTTAGTAATCTTTTGACTTATATAATTTTCATATGGACTTAGATCATTCAAAAAGTACTTGCCTCTTAAAAATATATATATAGTTTTGTAAATACAAATTTGTTTAAATGTTTTTAAGAAGTGAAAATTGCTTAATCGGATAATGATATAATGATATATATATATTTTGTGAAAACGTAGCGTCAATAAAATAAAAAGCACAAAAGGGCAAAGGAGTTAAATGAGTTTACAGAAACCAGAGTAAAAACAAACTGAATGAAGTACAGAAAAGGAGAATTGAGAATTAAAGTTCAATGAAATCAGTGAGTAGAGTGACTTTCTCGTAAGCGATGTTACAGTTTTTACAGATTAACCAATTATTCTCGCCTGTCGGAATATGCCTCCACGTTCAGATGAGGGAGTTGCCGTCGGTGAACACTTGAAGGTATTACAGTTGAAGTCGTTGCCCTTGGTCTTGATGATGGCGAGGTCCTTGATGTCGGTCCATTCGTTTTGGAAGCTGAGAAGGCTCATTGCTGCGGAGAATCTGCGCCTAAGCAAGGAGGCAAAAGGGCAGTTCCCAAGGAGGTGTTCAATGGACTCCTCATTTCCCAAGCAATGGAGGCAATTAAGATCCGAGATGCTCATGTACTTCTTGATCCGATCACGAGTATTGAGTCTCTCACAGAAGGCGAGCAATAAAATGAATTGGTGTCTAGGGATCACTTTGGTAGACCACACTAAGTGGGACCATGGGACAAATGTCCCCATGATCACGAACACAATCCCATGTAGACCTTGAGTCGAACCTACCATTGTTCTCGACACTCCAAACACGAGAATCCTTATGGTTATTCAGATGATAGGATGAAAGTGCATCAATGATTCTCGCATCTTCTGGAATAGTCCTCAGAAGGCTATTTCAATCGCCGCTTTTGACTTGTTGAATTGTGATCAATTGACATTTTCGCCTGATTTGAGTGATGGAGAATACACTGTTATGAAGGATGAGTCTATTTTTGAACCAGGGGTCATGCCAGAATAGAGTGTCGTTACCGTTTTCAATTTTAATGTTGATCATCTTGTCCGCGCTGTCTTTGAGCTTTAGAATTTTTTTAAGGGACCACGTCATATCCATTCTTATCTTGCATTTATTGTTATTTGCACTATATATTATGAGAAATGATTAGGAGGGAGAATTTGTGAGAGAGAATGACGTTGTGCAATTTAATTGACCGAAAAAATAATAGAATTTACCGCTTCTTTCTCTCCTCACCCTTTATTATTTTTCCAACTAGTGATATAGTGATATATCATTCTCTCTCTCATTTCCTCCCCTATCACTCCTCATATATTATATATATCTCTATAATTTTATTTTATTTTATTTTTTATTTTTTTATTTTTTTACAAATTCATCATCATTGTGTTTTTAAAGTGTTCTTTTTGAATTATTATAGACTTAAAAAGTGATATCTAATTATGATAATGTTATGAGTTCTATAACCACTCAAAAATGTTTTAAGTTGATATAATTGTAAAAATCCTGTTATTTTTTAAATTGAAATATATATATATATATATAATATTATATATATATATATACATATATAATATTGTCTTTTTAGATTAAAATTGAATACTCATCTCTAATTAATTTATTTAATTTTAAATCATTCTAGTTTTAATATTTTTTTATTGGTTGAAAATTATTTTGCTAAATATTTTAATAACTTAAACTATAATAAAAAAATTTATTTAAAATATATATAATTATAATTTTTTTATTCAGCTCATTTTTCTCCTACAATAATATGTTTATGTAACAGTTAACACAAAATCACATCAACACACCATTTCAATACATATTGTTAAGACAAGTATCATAGTAAAAAAAGATATGTTGTTAAAACATACCATCATATCTTAGTCAATATAAATAAATGTTCAAAAGTTAGGTCATTTATTATAGAATTAATTGAGGAAAGTTATTTAGCTTTATACCTAAATTAATTTCTTCTTATGTATTTTTCAAACAATTAAGTTCTAATTTCCTTTTTTAACATAAAAGTTGACAACTTTTTATTAAAATAAATTCAATCAAATTTTTTATTTCCAAAAATAAATAAATTTATTTTCATTTTTAAAAATATTATTATTATTATTATTTTGACAAATATATAATTTTATGTGATTCGAATTAATACAATAGACAAAACTGGAATTTAAGTAATTATTAGTATATATATATATATATTAAGAAATACTTGTTATTATAATTGTATGGGTTTAAGTATTACTAATATTTTCGATAACTACTATTATTTTGTATTTAAAAAATTAATAATAAAAGTGAAAAAATGACTTAATGTAAAATATTGTTCAATTTTTATTAAACACTTTATATACTACTATGAATATAGAATAAGCTAGAAATAAATAAATTTTTGAATATTTCTTTCTATTATAATATCATATCACATGGAATACCGCGCGTGAGGACCGGTTGGTAGCTGACTAAGGTCAATATCTCCCGAATCCTTTAAAAATAAATACATTACACATGATTTGAACTTGTGTTCTTAGTTGTCATATTAAAACATTTAATTAATTTAGAAATGATTATTTTATTTATTTATTAATAATGCAACTATTATATATTTTTAATAGAGGGGTGATAGAGAGAGGGAATTTGGTGAAGGAATGACTTAGCATCACCTTCATTGGTTGGAAAATGTAAAAGTGGGAGGAAAAGAGAAAAAAGAGAAATTATTTGATTTTTTCAGCGAATAAGATTATGACAAGTCATTCCCTCACCAAATTCCTTCACCTAATCATTTCTCTTTTTAATATAACATCCAAAGTAAATAAAAACAACCATTTTTTTTTCTACCCAAAACTTTGAACCTGTCTTATTCGGTAAATTTGACGAAATGACCTTAAAAATGCCTTTAAATGCGCACGGGTGACCACTTCAAAATATTCTGACGAAATTGTCCATGTCGCGTAACGCGAAGGTCAGGATCGTCTCGCGATGGAAAAACATTATGATCCATCTATAATTGCATTACTTCAATGGTGCCGTCGCGAGACGATCTTGCCCTTCACGTCCTCCTCACTGCTTTGTCTTCTTCTCCCTTTTCACAGATTTTTCCATCGCGAGACGATGTTGCCTTTCGCGTTACGCGATAGGGGTAATTTCGTCAAAATATGTTGAAGTAGTCACCCGTGCATTTAAGATGTTTTTTAGGGTTATTTCGTCAAATTTCCTCTTATTTTGCACATTTTCTTTACGCAAAATTGAAACTATATTAATTGTGATAACCACTCAAATATCCAAATTTAATCAAAAATAATAATAAACTTGTATTCAGTTCGAGATTTAACCTTCACGACTAGATATACATACAAGCTAAGGTTCTTTCTTTCTAAAATTAGTATAAAATGATTGTTAGGGTAAACCAATTGGCAGACAATCTTTTCTATATGTGGTAGTTAAAAAAAGAAACAATTATGTAAACTCTAACAGCATTTAAAGACTAAAATCCAAAACCATTTATTTGTACAAGATAACCTTCAAAACATCATTAGTTCCATTTATAAAAATTAGTTTTTTGTTTTGTTTTGCATGGATGTAGATATTTAAATTATTAATTATAAAATGAAATCATGTATATATAATGTTAAATTTCAAACATTATTTTATATTAATTTACTCAATTTATTTTTACAAGATAATTAAAATATTGAATTATTAAAATTCAACATTTTATATAATTCATAACATAATTATAATCTTATTAGACAAATGATAAATCTAAAATTAAAATTTAGTAATGATTATCTTGACTTGTAATGTTTGTTTTTTGGAAGAGGGTCATGAATGATTTATTTCATAATAATATGTATTGTTAAAACATGTTATCAAGACTCATAAGATGTTTTACAAAAATATATTTATTCTAAGAGATTAAAATTGAGACAAATCACAAAATATTTAAGAAAAATCATATTTATTTTGAGGAGGTAAAAACATATTTATTTTAAAATGTATTGAAAACTTCCGTATACAATATGACATTACAAAAATTAACATATATTTTTACAAAAAAAAATTAATTTATGAATAAATTTGAGAATCTAGCAAAATGTTATGAATAAATTTAGTATTTAACTTAAATATATGATTTGACAAAGTTTTAGAATCAAATTTCCTTTAACCTATTTATAATTTTATTTTCTATTTCTAGTATGAAAATAACTAAATTCTACATTTTATTTAAAACTGACAATAGAAATATGGGAACAGCTTATACAATAATTTCAAAGTTTTCTTCTTTGAAGTTTGGAGAACTTAAAAAGAAATTAATAATATATAGAAATATCCCTCTCTAGATGATTCTTTTCTTTTTCAGAATAATTAGTTTACTTAAATTACATATCATTCGTTTTCTTTCCTTTTAGGATTAATCCACTTGTGCCATATGCAATGAATTGTTCCATGTTTTCTCTAGTGGTACAATTGAATGGATATTAGCTATTTTGTGTTTGCTAAAGTCTCTAGCCAGTATTCTATTAGGTTAATTGTAGATCCAATTGAGCCAATTGTTTTCTGATAATTTAATTTAAATTTGGACTTGATTATATTCTATCAAAACATTTACATATTATATTATATACATGGATAAATCAAATTAAATATTAGGCCGGTGTGATTTTTGTAAGGTTCCATGCTGGAAGGCTTTCTCCAGGATTCCGGCTTAACCCGCGGTCTTCGTCATGGGAGCCTTTAAAGCCTCTGGGCCGGATGGTTTTCAGCCCGGTTTGATTTTTTTTGGATATCCGACCCTATCCAATAATTCGATAAGTTTGTAAACTAATTTTAATATAATTAAACAAAATTAACTAAAAAATATCAGCATAATAATAATTTCAAACAAATTTACTTATTAAAATTGATAAAAAAGACCATGTCAATATACCCATAAAATTTATTTATTTATCATAATTTTAATTAATATATATTTAGTATGAATGAGATTGGTTTGAATATACGGTATACCTCATCTTAATAATATATTAGTTTTTTCGTATCAAAACTCTATATTTGACCACAAATTAGGTGGATGAGATTAATATTTTTCGGTTTGTATTGGGTCGTTCTAACGTTTGAATAATTATGATCGGTTGAATGTTCACCCCTAAATTTAAGGCTAAGAAGAGCCTTGTTTTATCCGAATTATATGAATTAGGAGTATAAACGGTTCGATTCGGCCAGTTTGTATATTGAAATGCACAACCAATCGTTGAAGTCGGTTTCAGAAAATCTCAAACAGTTGGTTTTGATTTATTGATTGGTTAGAAGATCGATTTGATTGATTTAATTCGTTCGTGAAAAATTATTGCTAAACAATATTATTATACTTAATTTTTTTTAAAACAAATATTATTTATGAATAGTTGATTTAAAAAATAAATAACAACTATATGTATTGTAATTGAATTTGGTAAAAAAAAATTATTAAGCCAAATAGTTAGGTATCAACTATAATGTAATCAAATTAAGTATATTATTTTTATTTTAATCATGGTTAGTTTAAATTGGATTTATTTCAGTTCAATTTATATGAAATGTAGACGGTTTGATCGATTTTTTTAAAGGTTTACGCCATTAATATGAAATTTAATCTAAATACTACTCATAATGACATTATATTTTCAATTAAATTTCAATATAGAGATCAAAATATCACAAACTTATTTTTATAATTTTTATAATAATATTAAAAAGAATACAGATATTTTAGTCTTTTTTTCTTGAAAAACTACTTAGCGTCATTTCATTAAAAATTCTCAAAAATGGGAAAAAAATCACGAGTTTAAGAGATCATTCTAGACAGACCTAGAATGATTTTAAAGTTGTAACATTCTGAGTAAAAACTAAAAAGCTAAAAACGTAAATGAATTATCTGATTACAATGCTTTCAATTCTAGTGAGTTTAAAAAACGGTAAATTCCAGTTCCTACAGATATTCCAGTTCTGCTCCGTGCTTGGAATTCTTGTCCACGTTCCCGCGAGGGCGCTGCAATCCGATACAATATCTTTCCATCACTCTTCAATGCTCCTACGGGTTCTGTCATATACCCTTGCATTCCGTTCTTGTCAAATGTTATACACCACTGCTCCAAAGCCGCACTTGAACACGCTTGTTGCAAATCTATTTCCCTTGGCTTTGAGTAGTGCTGCATCTTTGATTTCATTCCATTCGCTCGGGAAACTAATCAGCTCCAGGCTTTTATAGAATCTGTCTCAAAGCTCTGAAGCAATACAGCAGCTCCCGAATAGGTGATCTATGGTTTCTTTATTTCCTCTACATAGATGACAGTTCGTGTCCAGGATGCTCATATATATATTTGCTGATACGATCACGAGTGTTGAGTCTTTCCCAGAAGGCGAGTCATAGGATGAACTGGTGTCTAGGGATAATCTTCGTTGACCATACAAGAGGAGCCCATTCTACTTTCTGTGCTTTTTCCCGGGTTACCTCCCTTATTTTCTTCAATATCAGCTTCCCATTGTCCTCAGCTTTCCATTTATGAATATTCGGTCTGTCGTGTAGTTGTATGTTACTTATATGATCAAGTATCATATGTTCTTCTAGATTTCTTCTCAGGAGTGAGTCCCAATTTCTGTCTTTAATGTCTCTGATTTTCGCTTCTGTGCAGTCCTTTCTGATGCGGGTATTTTGAAACTCCTCCTTGTGGATGATAGGCTGGTTTTCGAACCAGGGGTCGTGCCAGAATAGAGTGCCTTTCCCGTCTCCTAGTCGGATGTCATAAAGATCTGCAATATCGCTTCTTAGTTTAAGAATCTTTTTTAGAGACCAGCTCATACCTTCATGAATTTTGCAGGTCCAGATGTTGATTTCATATTTCATAAACCTCGTATGCACTCATTTGATCCATAGTGACTCATGATTGCGCTCTAAAGCCCACAAATGCTTGAAGGTGAGAGCCTTGTTCCACTCGATATAGTTTTTCAAGCCGATGCCTCCCTCGTCCTTCGGTTTGTAGAGAGCGGTTCATTTGACTTTTTTTCCTCCTCTTCCGCTACTGCCCCAAATAAAGTTCTTCATCAGTGTATCGAGCTCCTTCATTACCTTCTTCGGAATGACCATTTGTTGCGCCCAGTAGCCCACTATGCCCATGACCACTGTTTTGATAAGTTCGATCCTCCCTATATAAGAAAGTTTTTTGCTGCCCAGCCAGATATCCTGTATTTTACATTTTCAATCAGTGGCTTGCAGTGTGAGATCTCGATCTACTTCGCGATTAACGGAATTCCTAAGTACCTTACGGGAAAACTTCCTTCCTTGCTGCCCATGATATTGAAGATGTCCTGCTTCATTTCGTCATTTATGCCTCCATAAAATGCCACACCTTTGCTTTCATTAATAGTTAAACCTGTAACCTCAGAAAAGAACGTTAGTGCAACCCTAATAGTTTTAATGGAATCAATGTCTGTGTGCGCTAGAATGAACAAATCGTCAGCAAAGCATAAATGGGTTACCTCCTCTACCTCACAGAATGGGTGAAAGATGTATGGACGATTCTTTCGTAACATCGCGAAGATGCTCTCAAAGATCATCATGATAGCTACGAAAAGGTAAGAAGAGAGGGGGTCCCCTTGCTTTACCCCGTTTTCACCCTTGAAATAGCTCCGTGGACTCCATTGACACTAACAACAAAGTAGGATGATGAAACGCACTGCATAATCCAATCAATAAAAGTTATAGGAAAAGCAGAAACAACCAGAAAGTCTCGAATGACTTCCCATCTAATAGAGTCAAAAGTTTTCTTGATATCTATTTTGAAAGTCACTCTCGGGGATATTTTCTTATTCTCGTAGCCTTTTAAAAGACTCTGATGATGTATTTGACATAGAATCAATAGGCACATCTTTTCCATTTTTTAGAACTTCATCCATAATTTCTGGCTTCTGCTTCCTGGGATTGTTAAGAGACATGCGAGTTCGTCTATCAGACCTAGCCTTGTTGCTTGTCGACGGCCCCTTCAGCACCTTCTTAGGATCATCAGGGAGGACTTGAAGGACGCCCCTTGCCCGAGTAACAACACTGGACGGGCGCGTACCAGTCATTGGAAAGATCAAGCGCAAACTGCCTAATCTTCAAAGGAGCCATAGAGGTTGGAATTCTGCAGCAAAGGGTGGGCGCAAACAGCACGATTGGAAACCAATCGCACCGGAACAGGGGCTTGAAGATAATTGCTCAAACAAGAAAGGGTTTAAGCAATTTTGGAACGGTCTGTAGCTATAAAAGCTTCCTCTAGATCGAACACTTGATTTAAACGGCGAGAAAGAAGTTCAAAGGAGACCTACCCGCACCTCGCGGTGTGGTTTGATGTCCCGACCGAGGTCCGAGCTAACCTGTAAGCGAAAAGTGGGGAGAGGAGGCGACCGGCGCTGATTCGATGACAGGTCTCTATAGAAGGGGGTTTTGACGAAATGCTCCGATCGACGGTAGGAGAAGATAACCGCGACCGTTCCTTACACAACAGAACACGTCCAGAGGGCGCACGACAACCGATTAAAGGTGCTGGAGGATGGCGGCCGACTTCCAATGTAGAAGCGCGGTCGCGGCGAGAATCTGTGTCGTTTTTGTCGTTCATGCCGATTGTTCCGATCGTGCCGATCGTGCCAACAACGATCCAAATATCCGATCTATAAGGTATAATGCCGATCGTGCTGATCGTGCTGATTGTGCCGATCGTGCCGATCGTGCCGATCGTGGCAACAACGATCCAAATATCCGATCTAGAAATTATAATCGCGATATCTCGCTATTCCTCCGGCCAAATTGAAATTCCTTCGGTTAGATTGTAGGGGGAAAGAGACGCACCTGCTGGAGAAATTTGAGATCATTCCGACGTCGGAAGCTCGGCGACATATATTTTAGTCCGTTTACATCAAACATGAATTTGTTTTTCCAACCTCTAAGCCCTAAGTAGGTCATAATACACCATTTTATCCTCTAAACCTATATATCAAGATATTTTGTGTTTCTTGAATTATTTGTTTGAATTTAAAGAAAATAAGGACTTTTTATTTTTATAAAAAAAATTACCTTTTTTTTTCTTTAGTGGCCTATTAGTATATTTAGGGGCAGTTTTATAATAGAAACAAGTCCTATAAATATAAGTATGAATATATGTTAAGTTGTAAGGAGATATAATTAGTTGTTAATTTTATATAAAAAATGCTATAAATTGTAAGTGCTTATAATTTGTATTTAGTACGACCTCAAATATAGTATAAAAGTAAAATAATATTTTGACTTTTAACTAAAATGGTTCTTTAGAGAATAATTAAGATCTTTCAAATCATGGATGAATTTTGAGTAATTCAACTTATCAAGAGTAAAAAATAAGAGAAGGAGAAAGTAGGGTTGTTGAAGGGTCATGTTCAAGTTTGGTGTGGAGATCGGTGGTTGTGTGTCCACAAGGCAAGTCAGATGAAGGAGAATGTTGGTTTTTCACCGTAGGGGTAGACGTAAGGTTCTCTTGATCAATGGTCGATCGCATGTGAGGTTGAACTCGTTATTGTCATCATCATCTATAAGGGCGGGGGGAGCCGGATGGGTGTGTAGACCGTCGGTCTTCACTCGGGTGTCTGTGAGGCCCTAAAGGTCACCTTTAGTAGTCGGGTTCGAGGAAGCAATATAAAGGAGTGTGAGAGGTAAGAAGGTGATAATAGTTCCTAATATGGTGTCGACATTGGCAGGGTTGAATTGGATGTGTTAGTTGGGCTAACCTTGGATATGAGTCGTAAGACCGAGGGCAACAATGGTAGCCCAAAGATGGGGGTTGTTCTAGTGTGTGAAGATGTTAGGAAACTTATTTCTTGTGTGGTTGGTACTTCGTCGTATGTTGATACTGTGAATGGTGGTACGTACGTAGTTTGGAGTGATTGGTAAAAAAACATTGAAGACATGATCAAAATCATTTCAATTCGCTAATATGATGAAGCGGACAAAAGCGGTGGCTATTACTAAGATAAAGAAATACAAACGAAAGACAATCGAGTTTGAGTTGGGTCATTTGAAATTGATTCTTGGATTCTTGTCTTTGTCAATTTGGGAGAGAATCGACTTGGAACTGGCCCTTTAGGCGGTGATTTTTTGTCCGAATTTAACTCATAAGGAAGGTATACTGCTCTTTGGATTTTATTCTGCACTATTTTATTATGCCCCATGCAAAAAATTTAATCCATATGATAGAGGAAGGAATTCATCGTCTTGATAGAGAACACATTAATACTATGAATAATAGAATGACTGATAGTCCAATGGCTGTTGATGCAAGTGAACATGCACACATAACCAAGTTTGATAGGGATGGTAACTTGGTTACGCAGAAAGTTACCCGTCCAAATTGAAAGGATTTGTGATACCTGGATTCAACTATTTAGGTTTCCATTGACTTGTTGGAGCTCTAAATATTTGAAGAGTGTGGAAGACAAGTTATATGGATTTGTGGAAATGAATAAAAATATATCGTTGAAATATGAGGTATTTTGGGCAAGGTTCATGTGGGATCAGTGGAACAATTTTGAACATGATCGACGTAAAAAATGGTATGTAGTGGGGTGGCCTGAAAGACCATTAATTGTGTCACCTATAATGATGATTTGTTTATGTCTAGATAGTGGGGAACAAGCAGTGTCGCATAAGTTTCCTCCCACTTATTTAGAGCATAACAATTTAGAGAATAACCTCAAGAAATGTAATGGGGGAGTCGAGGTTATAGAGGTTACGTATGACCGTCGATGTGACGATGAACTACTTATCACAAATGAATTGCATATAATATATAGTGTTGTGGTGGAGGAGAGTCAGGATAAAGATATTGAAAATGGATCGTTGAGTGGTGTGTTTGGGTTGGTTAATGAGATTTCACCCCCTCATAAAAGTTAGAATTTAACCTTCATATAACGTCTCAGGAGACTTTAAGTATTATTAATAATTAAGCCTCATAATATACTTGAGGTGGTTATGTATCATCAAGAACCGATGCGCTCACCATATTTTATTTCAGATATGGAAACAAAATCTAATGAAAGAAAGAGAGGATGGAGAGTTGTGCACTTCCATGGGAAACACAATTACTGTTAGGCCCATCATATCTCTTTATCCTTAAACCATGAGTGAGTCGTCTATTAGGTGCACGAGATATCAGAGGAATAGTCGGTTGAATCAGATAAAGATTACGTTGAGGATGAAGAGGTAGGTGAAACATTCTTGACTAATGACATAACATCGAATGAAAATAATTCACCTTTAAGAGGGATGCCTGCTAAAGAGTCAGGAATGTGTCCCAAAATTTATAAAATCTCCTAGGTGACAAATAATTATTAGAATAGTCAGATGAAAAAGATATATGACCTCCCTCCTGAGTTTCTAAAGTTAGGTAGACGTACATAGAAGGCGACTCAGATATAATACGCTTAAAATTTAGAAAATTGGAAAAATATTAATGTAAGTGCCGAAAAAAGGTAAGAAAGGTAGGTTAACCTTATCGTCCCCCCTCTCGGCTTTACCTAATCCTCTTGAATTATTCCTACATAGCTTAGCACGTGTCTTGTGGACACGTGGCAATATGAGGAGGGGGCTAGAGTCTTTGCTTGAGGTTCGATGATTTCAACATTGGTTTGCGGGCCAGACATCTTTTAAAATGAAACATTTATTTTTTAAAAAAAATTAATAGTACCGATCTCTATAAAATTAATCATGTATAAATAATTAATTTTAAATTCAAACTTTTGTAATCTATGGAGTCGTTACTATTAAATGTTAATTTAATTTGAAACTCGATTTTAAATTAATTAATCATTATTAGTTTAACAGACCACATATATGAAGAATAGAGTCGTCAATTGATTTTAGAAGAAAAAAAATATCCGTGTATAAACGGGTTTTATACCAGAGTTTTTATAAGAGGTTCGGCTTTTAGTTACGCTCGGGAAAAGGCTTTGACACTATATCCTCCCCGCCCGCCAAAGGACATTTTTATTTTTCAAAGATTCTAGCTATTATAAAGATTTATTTATAACATTTTATTCTATTTTAGTAGTCTATGGGTTCTAAACAAAGATATGTTTAGATTGCGTAAATAATTGTACAAAATTATTTAAAAGGGTTGTGTACATATTGCGATGGTATCAAGTTAAAAAAAACCTGAAAACGTTAGAGGAAGGTATTAGAATTTAAACGGGGCCTTAGCTAAAAATAATTGTTTTGGGGAGATATTCTGAAAATATTTTATTTTTTGACATCGAGAAACCATTTAGAAATAGAACGGAGTTCCCAAAATATAAAAATAATTTTTGGTTTTGAAAAGTGGAACCAAACAGGGCTCTAATCTTAAGGCTTTGGTCCGTTTAGATCGATCTAGGCTCCGTTGGGCTTGGGAAGCTCAGTCCCGAACTCGAGATAATTGGTTAGGGTCCTAGGTCTTAGGTCTTGGGTCAAGAGAAGGCTCGGTCATAGGTCTAGGATTAGGTTTAAGTCTACCAGTCCTATGTCAAGTTAGGGCCTGGTCCTAGGTCTAAGGATAGGGTTATGTTTACCGGTCCTAGGTCAAATTAGGGCTTGGTCTTAGGTCTAAGGTTAGCGTTAGGTTTACCAGTCCTAGGTCAAGTTAGAGCTCGGTCCTAAGGTTAGAAACATCGGTCCTAGGCTAAGAACAAAGAAAAACTCAAGGGAAGGATCAGAAAACAAGGCAAAACCAGAGTAACGAGCAGAATGAACAACAGAAACAGAATGTAGGGCAGAAGAACATAGGGGAAACAAAAGCTGACAATCCAGTTCAAGAGAGGGGAAAGATTTTTCTTGGAACATTTAAGCCAAAAGTTGAAATTATCGGTTCCCCGTTTGAATTCAAACTACCCCAAGAAGTTGAGGAAAACTACGTAAATTCATGGAAGAATGTCATAGTGGGCAACTTCATCGGAAGAAACAAGGTGCCATTTCTAGTAACCAAAAAAACTCTAATGGAACAATTGGGGGAAAATGGTCTAGAAAAGGTAACATCAAACATTCATGACTTGTACTTTCTCAAATTCAAAGAAGGATCAGATCTCGAAAGTATTCTGATCAATGGGCACACATTTGTTGGAAAAAACTACATGAAACTCGAAAAATGGACAGAAGGTATGAACCTCTTCAGCAAGCCCAAAGAAACTGCGCAAATCTGGTTCCAATTGCGCAACATCCCTCCCCACATGTATAACCCTGAAGCATTAAGTCACTTTGCGAGCCTATTGGGGAGTCCACTCTACATGGACCCAACTACAGAAAAAGGTGAGCATATGACTTATGCTAGGATGTGCATTGAGATACACCCGAGATCAAATCTTCCATACCAGATGACGGTAACAGACAGAAAAGGTGAACCCACAATTATGAGAATCTCATATGAGTGGAGGCCGAATAGATGCTTTGACTGTAATACATTCGAACATGTCTGTTACAAGTGCCCAAAAATAATTGAAGAAGAAAGGAAGAAGAAGATCGAGAAAGAGACAAAGACAGAGACAGAAAAGAAACAGAAAGAAGAACAAGAAATGTTGGAAAAGGAAAAGGTTGAGAATGAAAGACAGAAAATGGTTACTAAAGAATCAGTATTGAGTAAACAGAAGGATCAAGATAAGGAAGGAAATTCAGAAGATGATTTTGAAGAACAGGGGAAGGAAGACAGAGTGGTAAGAGATTCAGAATCAAAGGCTGAGAATGAAGAGGTAACAAAGAAACTTGAATTGGAAGCAAGAATCAATACCGAAGAGGTTGTGGAAAGGGAAAGTGTGGGAGAAAGCAAGAAAGGGGAAGTGGGTGAAGGAAATGGGAAAGATAAAGAAGAGGCAGCTGAATCGATTGAAACTGTACAATCTCCAATTCAAAAAAAAGTTGACAAGAGAAACACAAAAATCCCAAAACAAGAAGGTAAGAAAATTAAGGAAAATACAATTCCTTATAGCCCTGCTATATGGGAAAAACAGAAAGGAAGAAAAAGTAAAGGAAGGGGAAGTAAAGCTGGAACATCTTCTTTCCATTAATGAACCTAATGACATGGAATATTAGAGGGTTAAATGACCCCATAAAAAGAAGAGAAGTTAGAAGAATAGCAGAGAAGAATGAAATCACAGTATTTGGAATTATTGAAACAAAAGTCAGACAAAGTCAAATAGAGAATGTTGCCCAAGGTTGCTTCAAAGAAGAATGGGAATTTATTCATAACTCTGATGGGATTAAAAGTAGAATCTGGGTAGGATGGGATAAAAGAAGGGTTGAAATCAAGAAAATTTTTGAAAGCAAGCAAGTTATTTTGACAGAGGTTATCAATCTGATGACAAGGATAAAATTATTTTTTGCGGTAGTTTATGCAAGCAACTCTGGGACAGAGAGGAAAACACTTTGGAATGATTTAAGAAGAAACATTACGGACGACGAACCATGGGTTATTATGGGAGATTTTAACGTTACAAGATTCATGAATGAAAGAGAGCCTGAGACAGACATAACACAAGACATGCAAGATTTCAATGAATGCATTCGAGACATAAATTGCATTGAACCGTCTTTCTCAGGTAATCTATTTTCATGGTCAACTACAAGAGGGGCGGACAACATGAGAAAGAGCAGAATTGATAGAGGCCTAGTGAATGAAAAATGGGTGGAATTTTACCCAAGAAGCCAAATACAGGTTTTGCAACCAGGTATCTCTAATCACTGCCCTTTGAAATTCTTTTGGGAAAAGGAGAAAAAACAGAAAAGACCCTTTAAGTTCTTCAACTTCTGGATGAAAGATGAAGAATTTAATAAAATCCTTAATGAAACTTGGAACATCAGAATTAATGGAACAAAGATGTTTAGAGTTTGTGAGAAACTAAGATTACTGAAAGGGAAGCTGAATAAACTAGACCGGAAAAAATATAGTGGGATTTCTAAAAGAGTAGAGGAAGCCAGAACGAAACTAGAGGAAATACAAAGCAAGACACTAAGAGCCCCAAATCTACCTTATAACTGGGAAGAGGAAAAAGAGGCTCTTACGCGATTCAGAGACCTCTGTTCTAAAGAGGAAAGTTTTGCTAAGCAAAAATCTAGAGAAAATTGGCTTTCATTAGGAGACAAGAATACTTCTTTCTTCTATAAAAAATGTTCATCAAGGAATTTCAGAAATCAGGTCCTAAGGCTCACAAACTCAAATGGAGATGTTTTACAGGGACAAAAAGCAGCTCATGAGGAAGCAATAAGTTTCTACAAAGAGCTGATTGGAACAGAAACTAGCACAATAATAGAGGACAACCGAAGATTGCTTCAACAGATTGTGCAAAGGAAAATCAGTGAAGAAAGTGGTAAAAAATTGATTACAATAGTCAGTATGGAAGAAGTTAGAAAAGTTGTGTTTTCGATGAAAGGGGATAAAAGCCCAGGGCCAGATGGTTTCAACGCGAACTTCTTCAAAGAAAACTGGGAAATAGTGGGTAAAGATGTAAGCGAAGGGGTTTTGGAATTCTTCCAAAACAGGAAAATGTTGAAGCAATGGAACGTCACCGTGTTGAATTTGATTCCTAAGAATTCAATTCCGGAAAAAATTCAGGACTTTCGTCCTATTTCATGTTGCAATGTTATTTATAAAATTATTTCAAAAATTATTTCGCAACGTTTGAAAACAGTTATTGATAAACTTGTAGGATTAGGGCAATCAACATTTATTCTCAAACGCTCTATTTCCCATAACATCCTACTCATGCAGAGCTTATTGAATGGATATGGAAAGAAAAACATATCGCCACGTGTGGCTTTCAAAATTGACATTAAAAAAGCTTTTGACTCGATCAGATGGGGATCAATCCACGAATTCCTCCTTGCTACAGGTTTTCCAATTATTTTCATTGATTGGATTATGCAATGTGTTTCCACTCCTCACTTTGTTGTGAGCGTGAATGGTATTCATGGAGGCTTTTTCAAGGGTGAAAGGGGAGTAAGGCAAGGAGACCCTATATCTCCTTACTTATTCGTCTTAATAATGGAAATTCTTGACTGCATTTTAAAAATGCTTCTGAGAAGTCATCATTTCAAATTTCACCCGTACTGCAAAGAAGAAGCAATAACCCATATTTGTTTTGCAGATGATCTATTTTTTGTGGCTTATGCGGATGTTGAATCTGTTAGTATAATCAAAGAAGCTCTAACAATCTTTTCGAGTATTACAGGTTTATACATCAATGAGGACAAAAGTCAGGCTTTCTATGGAGGGGTTAATGAAGAAAGGAAAGAAAACATTTTCAATATTATGGGAATCAAGGAAGGTGAACTACCAGTGAAATACCTTGGAGTACCCCTGTCATCAAAACAACTCCGATACAATCACTTTAGACAACTGGTAGAAAAGGTTAGAAATTCTGTTTTGGGTTGGGCTACGAAAAAACTGTCTTATGCATGTAGAATCGAGCTCGTTAAAAGAGTCATTTTTGGAATTATTGGCTACTGGGCACAACAGATAGTCATCCCAAAGAAAGTAATGGCTGAACTCGATAGAATCATGAGAGACTACATATGGGGAACACAAGACAGAGGAGGAAAAAAAGTCAAATGGGAGGATGTTTGCACTCCCATAGAAGAAGGAGGACTAGGAATAAAAAGTTGTGTTGAATGGAACAAAGCCCTCACCATCAAGAGCTTATGGGAGTTGGAGCAAAAAGCGGACTCCCTATGGGTCAAATGAGTGCATACAAGATTTATGAAAGAAGAGCAGAGTATATGGACACTAAGCATCAACGAAAGAATGGCATGGTCATTGAAGAAAATCCTAAAAACAAGAAAAGATGCCTTTCAAATGGTGAAAACCACAATTGGAAATGGAAGAGGGGTACTATTCTGGCATGATCCTTGGCTGGATAATATTCCCATTATATTCAAAGAAGAAATGCAAGGAAACAGAGTTAGAAGAGAATACATCAAGTACTCATTTAGAGACGTATATGAAGGTAGATGTGATTCACTTTTGAGGCGTATTCCAGAAGGTGATAGAATCCTAAACCTAATGAGGCAGAAACAACTCAATGAAAATAATGATGAAATAAGCTGGAAAACAGAAAGCAATGAGAAGTTTATTACAGGAAAGGCATGGGAAATGGTTAGAACAATAGGACAGGAGGTAGATTGGCATAATGTGGTATGGTCTCCAAAGATTATTCCTCGTCACCAATTTATTCTCTGGCTGGTATACAGGAAAAGGTTGACAACAAAAGACAAAATTCGAAAATATATAAACATTCCTGATATCAATTGTGTCCTATGTTCGGGAGTTGAGGAAAGCATAAACCATTTATTTGGGGAATGCTCTTTTGTAATACAAATCTGGAGGATGTATGCTGCAAACATGAACATCATCAACTTTTCAAGAATATGGGAAGAAATCCAAGAGTGGATGAAGAATAAAGCAAAAGGAAGATCCTTCTATGTAAGTATGTTGAAATGCTACTTTGGAGCAGTAATCTACAATATCTGGAAAGAAAGAAATTCAAGAACTCACAGTGGAAGAAGTAGAACCGCTGGAGATATTTGGAGAGATATAACTTCAGATGGAAATGCACTCATTCAATCCTGGAGAGGAATCAAAAGGAATGAAGAGAATAGAAATCTCTGCCATATATGGGATATTTCGTTTGAGAAGGTCACAAGTAGAATAAAAGTAAAAACGCTGTAGGCGCTAATTGATTATTGTTATTGTCTGTAATTCAATTATTGTTTCATTGTCAAATCTAGAAATTGTCTAGATCTGATCTTAAACTTTTGTATTTTTTTTTCCCTCTTTTGGGTTTTTTTAATGAAATGGCACTAAGCTGTTTTCCCCAAAAAAAAAAAGCTATAGTTAGTTCATATGATCATGAAGAACAAAAATCCTAACATAAATTATGATTATTTGATCTTTACAATGATTAATTTCAAAACATCATTTCTAGGTCAAATTTTGGGAATCTTCAAATTAGACCATTTCAAGGCCTGATTTTTGTTCCATTTGCTTTAAAATGATAAATATAGTTAAGCACAACCAAAACAAAAACATCATTCAAGCATTAAACAGTTTTTGAAGATTGAATCAAAATCCAAAAATTATCAAAATCACAGTTTGATCAAAACGATGTTATAGTTGAATGAAAATCATCCTAACACATTAACACATATGTATAACAACTAATTGAATCAAAAAATTCAAATTAAACTCAAGAACATAGGATTTTTAAAAAAATCAGTTCTAAGCTTAAATCTAAAAAATGCAGTTTGATCAAACGTGATCGAAACTTTGTTACAGTTGCTTGGAAAACATCCTAACGTATTAACAAATATGTATAGCAACTAATTGAATAAAAAAATCAGATTAAACTCAAGAACACAATATTTTAAAAAATCCAGTTTTAAGCTTAAATTTTCAAAAAAATTGATTTATAGATTGATTTATTTTGATTTCTTTCAACAGAAAGTTTATACATGATATATAGATTGATTCTAAACAAATAAATTACATAATCAAGCTCAAGAATATATATCAAACAAAAAAAATTGAAAAAATTCAAACTTTCAATCACAAATAATGATACAAATGATATGAAAGCATACCAACAGTTGAAGAACACTCCTGGGGCGTGTTGTAAGTTATCCCAAGGCCTAGATCGAGACTTAAATCGTTGAAACATCTTTTAAAAAAAACAGGTTGCCAAAATCTTCAAAGCTTCGATTTAGGTGATGATATTGGGGTAATTGTGTGATTTGTTTGATGATTTGTTGTAGAAAGCATAGGGAATATTTATTGGGGATTGGTCAGTGGAGGAGGGGTAATTCAAGTCGAAAATACCCTCCGACGAACTTATTCCTAAATCCTATCTACTTCGTGGCAGCCTTATCCATGGTAGGATAAGGCTTCTAGATAGGGGTATTACTAGCGGAGATAAGGCGAAGATGTGACCGAAATTTGAAGGAATAAAGACGCGAGTAGAGGACACTAGAGCTTTTAAGAGATCTCGCGCCGGCGAGTCGCATTTTCAGCGAGCATCCTTGCAGCAGCGAAGAAGAAAACTGAAACAACGTCATTTCATTGGACGTCGTTTGCGTTCCGTCTATGGTTAGCGGTCTTGACTAACGACGTTTTGACTAGCGGTTAGCGTTCCGCCTGGCGCTCATCTGATGGTCCACGTTCCTGTTGTAAAAAATAAAAATAACTCTTGCTACACTAGATTATCAGATCTATTTATTTTTTTTTATAAAAAAAAGTTATTTAAAATCGATTTTGAATCCATTTTTTACGTTTTTATTCACCAATTATTTTACAAAAAATATTTCTAGAATCATAATAAAAATTATGATCATAATTTTTTTGGTTATTTTTGGGAATTTTTAGGGTATTTATTTAATAGTTTTAAGTCATAAATTAAACATAATTCATGATTTAATCATAATTAAATATTTGTAACCTCTTCTTGAGTTTAATTTGAGTAAAATAAATACAATATTTTAACCTCAAAAATTATTTTTGGAATTTTGAACAATTTTCCTAATTAGAGTTTAATTATCATAATAATTAACCTTTAATTAGGTTTTAATTCCTCCTTTGGTTATTTTGAATATAAAATTCAAAATATTATTTTAATATTATTAAAACTAATAATATTATTTGAAAATTAGGCTAGGTCAAAATTTCATGCTTACAAATAGTATGAAATATTTACGGGATCAATGATAGCGTGAAACGTGGCATCCTTAAATCTCTTGCAGGATCTAGGGTAGTGGGATATATTACTTTTGTGAGACAAAAATCCGTCGTATGGATAAGTGGATTATTATGGGTATATGTCGCTTGAGATTATGTGGTCAGGAGGTTCTTGACTCTATCAAGGACTCGGACTGGATTCAAGTTGCTTGGAACGACGATTTATTCAAGAAGTTGGATGTTAAAGCTGGAAGATTTTCTATTAGTGTTCAATTAAGGAATTTGGGTGATAATATTCAAGCTTTAGAACACTAGGACTAGGGGTGAGCAAACGGGTAAACCCAACCCGTATTACCCAACCCATATTCAACCCAAATTAAATGTACCCAACCCATAATTCAACCCATATTATTTACTAATATGGGTTGGGTATGGGTTGGGTTGAGTATGGGTTGGGTAACCCAAATTATTTTATTTTTATTTTTTCATTTAACATTTATTTGATTCATCTAATACATTTTTATTCGTTTAACACGTTTTTTAAATGTTTAACACGTTTTCCACATTTTCCACGTTTTTGACATGTTTTGAAATGTTTAACATGTTTTTCACGTTTTTGACATGTTTAATACATTTTTCACACGTTTAATACGTTTTTCACACGTTTAACGCGTTTTTGGCACGTTTAACACATTTTGACACGTTGAACACGTTTTTCATGTTTTTGGCATGTTTAACACGTTTTTAACACGTTTAACACGTTTTTCACGATTATGACACATTTAACACATTTTGACACGTTTTTCACGTTTTCGGGCACGTTTTGACACGTTTCACATGTTTTTCATATTTTTGACACGTTGAACACGTTTTCACATGTTTTTCACGTTTTGGCACGTTTAACACGTTTAAACAAGTTTCACATATTTTCTACATTTTTGACACGTTTAACACGTTTTTGACACGTTTTTCACGTTTTCCATGTTTTCGACACGTTCAATACATTTTTCACACGTTTTTGACACGTTTTTCACGTTTTCGACACGTTTAATACGTTTTTCACACGTTTAACACGTTTTGACACGTTTAACATGTTTTTGGCACGTTTAACACATTTTGACACGTTGGACATTGTTTTCAAGTTTTGACATGTTTAACAC
Organism: Impatiens glandulifera; assembly: GCF_907164915.1. Lineage (NCBI taxonomy): Eukaryota > Viridiplantae > Streptophyta > Magnoliopsida > Ericales > Balsaminaceae > Impatiens > Impatiens glandulifera. The sequence continues at coordinate 2,353,958 of NC_061866.1, forward strand.
GTTTTTGACACGTTTGACACGTATTTCACGATTATGACACATTTTCACGTTTTTTGCACGTTTTGACATGTTTAACATGTTTTTCATATTTTTGACACGTTGAACACGTTTTCACATATTTGTCACGTTTTTGGCATGTTTAACACGTTTTGACACGTTTCACACGTTTTCCATATTTTTGACATGTTTTGACACGTTTAACATGTTTTTGACACGTTTTTCACGTTTTCGACATGTTTTGACACGTTTAACATGTTTTTGACACGTTTTTCACGTTTTCGACATGTTTAATACGTTTTTCACACGTTTAACACGTTTTTGACACGTTTTCGACACATTTAACACGTTTTGACATGTTTAACATGTTTTTGGCACGTTTAACACATTTTGACACACTGAACACTGTTTTCATGTTTTGACATATTTAACACGTTTAACACGTTTAACACGTTTTTGACACGTTTGACACGTTTTTCATAATTACGACACATTTAACACATTTTGACACATTTTTCACATTTTTGGCACGTTGAACACGTTTTCACATGTTTTTCACGTTTTTGGCACGTTTAACACGTTTTGACGTTTTCCACGTTTTTTTGCACATTTTGACATGTGTAACACGTTTTTGATACGTTTAACATGTTTCTCACATTTTAACATGTTTAATACGTTTTTCACACACTTGACGTGCCAAAACGTGAAAAACGTGTTAAACGTGCCAAAAACGTAAAAAACGTGTTAAACGTGCTAAAAACGTGTTAAAACTTATCAAAATTTGTTAACGTGCAAAAAACATATTAAACATGTAAAATATAGGTTAAACGTGTTAAAATGTCAAAAACGTGTTAAACGTGCCAAAAACGTGAAAACATGCGAAAATGTGAAAAACGTGTTAAACGTGCCAAAAACGTGAAAACGTGCGAAAATGTGAAAAATGTGTTAAATGTACCAAAACTTGTTAAATAAACTAAAAATGTGTTAAATAAGTCAAAACGTGTTAAACATGTCAAAAACGTGTTAAACGTACCAAAAATATGAAAAATCTGTCAAATGTGTCAAAAACGTGTTAAACATGCCAAAAACGTGAAAAACATGTTAAACGTATGAAAAACGTGTTAAACATGTGAAAACGTGTTAAACATATCAAAAACGTGTTAAAATGTCAAAAACGTGTTAAACGTGCCAAAAACGTGAAAACCGTGTTAAACTTATCAATAACATGTTATTTATATTAAAAATGTGTTAAACGTGCTAAAAACGTAAAAAATGTGTTAAACTTGTCAAAAACGCGATAAACATTTTAAACATGTCAAAAACGTGTTAAACGTGACAAAAACGTGAAAAACGTGTTAAACATGTTAAAAACGTGAAAAACGTGTTATTAGTGTGAAAACGTGTTAAACATGTCAAAAACGTGTTAAACGTGCAAAAAACGTGAAAATGTGTTAAACGTGTGAAAACGTGTTATAAATGTGAAAACGTGTGAAAAACGTGTTAAACGTATGAAAAATGTATTAAACGTGTCAAAAATGTGTTCGACTTTAAGTTGGAAGATGATTAATAATAAAGAAATAAATTAAATTTATATAATTTGGGTAACCCTAACCCAACCCAAATTAAATCCAACCCATACTCAACCCAACCCATATTTAACCCAACCCATATTAACCAACCCAAATTAATATTTTGGGTTTGGGTTAGGGTTGGGTTTGGGTAAACCCAAATTATGCTCACCCCTAACTAGGACGGTTGTCCCTACCTAACTATATGGTAGTGGTGTGCCAATATACTTACAGTCAAGCCCATTTCTACTCTAGTTTCGTATGGCTCCAACTCTGTACTTTGAAGGGTTATTTTCTTGATGGCGTCTCCTTCTATCTCAGCATGGTGGGTCCCCATTTAGGGGAGTCCATATTTTGATGAACTAACTAGAATCTTAGAGGAGAGCGCAAGCGTGCACACTTTTAGTGATGTATCGTTGAAATCTTTTTTAGATTTTTTAGACGGACAAAGAGATATGTTGTCACCAAACGGAAAAAGAAAAGAAAATTAAATCCAGTAGCAACGAAAGCTCTCTGGTTAATTTAGTTAGAAAGTGCGTTACTCTCACTAGTGGAATAAGGGTTATTAGCGGCCAATATCAGCGACGACGTTGTTTTGCTGTCAATGATATTTTTTATCAATGACGGCAACCAAAAAACCATCGCTGATAAAAATTATCCAGGAGGGAAAAGTAATGTCGTCCCTAATAATTATTATCAGTGACGACGTTTATAATAAAAATCGTCACTGATAATAATTATCATGGACAGTGTTACATTGTCATCCTTGATAATTTTTATCAACGTCGGTTCTTTGGTCGTCGTCGATTAAAAATATCAGCGACGGCGTTGTTTGCCGTCGCTGATAATATTTTCCCGTCACATTTTTCGAACAATTATCAGCGACGTCATTATGTTATATCGTTGTTGATGAGTTATAATATGAGCGACGACATTCTCGTGTGATGCCGCTGATAGTCGGTTGAATAACACATCTTTCCTTCTTTCTTTCTTCTCTTTTTCCTTTCTCTCTGTCACCGCTCCTCTCCCAATTATGTTTTCTACCGCCATCTCCAGTATGCTTGCAAACGAATAGCCTCACCCGTAGCTTCTCCTTTCAATTCGAGTCTCAGCAAGCAAACTTTCGACGTTCCCCGCGCTGGTGGTGGTGCTCGTCTCAATGAGTATATATATATAATATATATTGGATGTCTTTTGACCCCACCAATCTTATATTCATCAGTATAATGAAGTATAATGAATGGACTGTAAGAAATTTTTTCTGATTTGCCTTGACTTTTTTAGTTTTAGAATGAGATAATATTGTATTCACTTCAAAGATCTGGTAAAATTGCAGTTATGGCTTCTAAAGAAGATGATGAACCTACTTGGATAAATGACAATGGATCTATACCAACTGGAACGATTTTCGAAGTTTACAAACGTCTTATTGAACTAGATCATTTACCCGTTGAAGAAAAAGCAATGGGTCACGTTCGGTTCTGGAACATTAGACCATTCCACAAGAGACTTCGTCCACACACATCCTAACATTAAGAAAAATATTCAAAATAAAGATATGAAACAGGTTGCTCTCGACTAAAAATGTGTCAAAAACAATTATCAGCGATGACGAATGAGGATCATTCGTCGCTAATAATTGACAATATCAGCAACGGCGAATAGGGATTTGTCATCGCTGATATTGTTAACTATCAGCGATAACACTATGCCGTCGCTAAAATTCATTTCTATCAAGGACGCCATTTTCAGCGACGAATGGCGACAATTTTATTCATCGTCGCTGATTTTATATGCGACGCCGTTAAGACTTTTAGCGACGGTTTCTGTCGTCTCTAATGATGCATTTTCATCTAGTGTATAATGAGTATAGACAGAGAGCTAGCGCTTTAGTATGATTGCAGCTAGTAAGCCGCTCTTTTTCGAAAAGTTTGCTATCTCATACATCCAATCTTCTATATATAAGGTTATATATAAAAGTTTTGATTGAATATAACTGATAGAGTAGTGTATTGGTAGGCTTTAAATATATGAGGAGGATATGGATTGTGTACAATTCATTGAGCAACGTTAGAATTCAAGATTGATACTTTGATTGCTTTCAACATGATCCAAGAAAGATTAAGATTTTGTTTGATCTTGGGTTATTTGAATTGTTTTTAAATAATTTATTTTATATGACATTCTTTCACCCATCAAATTATTTAATTTATTAATTAATATATATATATATATATATATATATATATATATATATATATATATATTATAAGATAAACACATATGTTAGTAATTTAATTTAAATAATTCATTTTCTTCACAAACAAAATTTTAAATTCATATTAATTTTTTAACACAAAAATATCAAAGAAGCTTCCTCAAAACAAAGAAGGTTCATAATTTTATAATGACTTCACAATACTCTTATTTTTTTAGTTGTTGAAGTCATACAAAATTTAATAATAAACAAATAAATATTGTTATATATTTGTCTTCAACTTCTAAATTAATAGAATTAATGTACTAACAAGAGCCTCATCCAATGTATTAATCTAAAGTCGGGTTATCTTTGGTTATTTAGTTCCCAATAAATCACTTTTCAACCATTATTTCATTAATTAAAATACTAAAACCTTGTTTGGATTGAGATTCTTTTAAAAATATAGAAGAAAAAAAATAATAATTATTGATTATTTTGAAGAGGCGATTATTTTTGATAAAAAAAAGACTTAAAGGATATATATATATATATATATATATATATATATATATAATAAAAACTAATTATTTAAAATATAAGGTATTTTAGTATTTTGGTTAATGAAATGAGTGATATGATTGTTGAGAAATGATTGATTGGAAAATTGATTTTATTTGTGTTTTTGAAAAACCCCAAAAAGAACAAGGTCTAAAATACTCTTTATTTTAAATTATTATTTTTTATTTTATTTATATATATCAATATTTTTTAAATCTTTTTACCAAACATAATTATCACCTTCTCAAAATTATCATCATTAATTTTTTCTCCCTTTAAATCTTTTAAAAACCTCAATCTCAACTAGGTCTAACAAATATTTAAATGTCACTATCAAAACTTGTACTTTTTTTTGGTTGGAATGCGTTATTTAAACATTTTTAAATTAATTAAATATTATTTTAGTCTTCTTTCTCTACATATATATTAATTAATTTATTAATTAAAATAATAAAATATTTTTTATTTTAAATTTTTATTTTATTATAATTTATTAATATTTCATTTTTTTTAAATCAATTTCTCAAAATAACGATCTATAATAACTTTTTAAATAATCTCATTTTATTGAAATAATCTTAACAAACTGGGCCAATGATTTCTAGTGAAACAAGAACATGAACCATATTGTAAAAAAGGTAATGATCCTAATGAACTAATTAATAATATATATTAACTTAGTAGTTAGAGTATCTATATTTTGTAAGCCAAATTTTTACTTATTTAACAATTAAAATAAAATAAATAAGTAACGTAAAAGAAAATTAATGTGAAGATTTTATTCTTTTAAATATTAATTTCCAGGATAACTTATTTGATGGCAAAAAATTATCCCTCTAAAATCAATGGGCAGCTGACATGTGGCGATCGCTGGGATATTAATGGCATACATATATTTTTTGTCCTACTCAAGAACAAGTAAAATTTGATGTGTCTATAATTAATTTGTGTTAATTATTATTATTATTATTACCTAAATACATATAGATATACTCTCTTAATTAATTATCATAATTTAGCTGATATATATAGACATTTCATTCTAGTTACCTGTATTCATTTACATTTAAAAACACTTCTTTTTGTCATTTACTTGTATTCGATTATCATACTTGTAATAGTTTGTTTTAATACAAGAGTTATTTAAAAAAAAAACTAATGAAAGTAGGTTACTATATTATTATTAGAGAAGAATTCCAAAATATATACTCTCCTTATTAAATGAGTATCTTGTCATTTTTCATATCAGGGGACAGTCTTTTATAATTAATTGGGTCATCACATAATTTAATTTTTATATTTGCTAAATATTTATTTTTGTATAAAATCATGTTATTGTTGTGAAAATATCTAAGAGGTTGAATTTTCATACAAGAATGCTCTAAATTGAAATAAATAATCCAACTTTTCAACTCTCACTTACATAAAGATATATAAAGAAGAATATATAGTAACAAATTGCATTGTTAAAAAAAGTCAGTCATATGGATGTTTTGTATTTTTTTCATTGATTTTTCTTTTATGTAATGAGTCAAAATTTTGTATAATAATATTCAAAATTCTTTTATCTATGCATTTAATTATGATTCTAATAGAAAAAAGAAAAGCATTTAATTGTTATAGAAAATTGAAATTGTAACTCAGTCATACTGTTTAGAATATATCAAATGTAATAACTTTCCAAATTAATAAATATATAAAAAAAAATGGATTGCTTGTGGTCTTGTTTATTTATTTTAATGTATTTTATGTAGGAATGGTAATGGGTGGTTAGGGTCTGAAAATATATATATCATCCCGTCCCGTTTCGTTCGATTTCATAAAATCTAAAAATTATATTATTATAAAGAAATAAACTTAAAACTCTTATAAAATATAATGAATAAATAAATATATTAGTGATTTTATATATTTAATTGTGTTTATAGTGCTCGGGAAAGAATCGAGATAAGATCGGGGTTGAGGACAAATAGGGAAATTTGACAAAATGATCGCTTTTTGGAAAATGACCCAATGCTAATAATATTTGCAAAATGACCTTTTCGGCATGTACAAAGTCCAAAATACCCTTTCGCGCCACGCGAAACATGTATTCTCGTGACGCGAAGAGGTGGCCTATGAAATATTCAAATGGCCTTAATATTTATTATATTTTCCCCCATTTTTTCATAATTTATTCCCCATTCTCTATCTTCTCTCCCTTCTCTCTAAACCCTAAACAGCGAACACAACGACAAACATAACGGCGAACACAACGACACATAACGACTTGTACGCAAAGACAACCATGGCACAAACTGATTGTTGCGCTGAAATTCAACCTAGTACAAAAAGTACCTTTGCTCAGCAAGGATGGAGGCAATTTTGTGTGACATGTTTCACTTTTCTCTTATATAGTTGTTTGTTTCCCGATATCTTTATAATCTGAGTTGATCTTACTATTGTTGTTAGTGAGCGATTTTGTCCAAGTTCATTTTTTGACAACCATCAATGGGTATGTCAAACCTAAACAATGTACTAGTTCGCGTCATGAGAGTATCGCATCACAGAGTATGGTTCGCATCACAGAGTATGTTTCTTGGAACCATGACGCAATGGCATCACGCGAAATTTGGTCGCATCCGCGAACGTTGGTCACGTCCGCGAAATAAGGTCGCATCACGTGAAGTGTGGAAGGTGAAGAGGTCGCGTGCTCTTCAGCACGAACCATACTCTCGTGACGCAAATCATAGTATTATTTATCTTTCATTATTTTCAATTGAAGCTGAAGTATGAAGTATTTTTTTGTATAATGGAGAGTGAAAAATTGTTGATGGTGTTAGGTCTTTTGCTGCAAATTCATGCAAAACTTTGGATTTACCCCAAAATACTAATTTTCCGAATTAGTTGATATCATCTATGATACTCTTAACGTGGACAAATCTACATATGATTTAGTTCTTCAAGTCAAGTATAAACTTTCAGGTATAAAAAATCCTCCCTATATTGTTATCGATAAGGATGTGGGCAGTTATTTATCATGGTTGATTTCGGGTCGTATTGTGTCACCATTGTGTGTCTCTATAGTTGAAAATTCACCACTTACTCAAGAAAATATATCACTACTTAAATACTCAACTAAATAAAGTATACTACCACTACTTACAAACCCAACTCAAAAAAATATATCAGGAGTGGTTCCTAATATGTTTCAACAGTATGTTTGAAAGTGAAAATGAAGCAAAAGAAGAAAACTCATATTTGCGTCATAATGAACGGGCTAGTGACTGGCTTACTACTACTAGTGTCGCACCAGCACTTGCACCTACGCCTCAACGATCATCAATACCTACGATTGAGCAATCATCAATACCTACACCTTCGATAAAGCGATCATCAATACCTACGACAGGCCAATCATCAATACCTACGACATACCGATCATCAATACCTACGATAGAGCGATCACTTGTGATGGAATTAACTAGCGAAATCGTATTAGAAGTCGGTGCGTTGTTTGAGAATAAAAAAGAACTTCAGTTGAGGTTATATAAATATGCAATGACTAATCATTTTGAATTTAAAGTGAAGAAGTCAAGAAAACAAGTTTGGTATGTGAAATGTGTGGATGAGAAATGCAAGTAGAGATTACATGCTGTGAAAGGTAAATTCTCGGAGATGTTTGAGATTTAGAAATTCGAACAACATCACGCATGCTCAATTCTGACGAGACAAGAGAAAAAAAATACAAACACCATCATGATCATGGGTTATTGGGGAGTTCATGAAGAGTACATGGACCATCACCATGACTACATGCCTAAGAAAATAATTGAAGACATGCATACAAGTTATGAAATAAATCTGACTTATAATAAGGCTTTGAGGACTCGTGTAACACTCTTTCTAGTAGTGTACCAATCTCAGCAAATTTATATTTTTATTACAACACGGACATTCAAGTTTTCCCTTCGTACTTCATCTAGATAAATTTGCATATGCTAGAAAATCATTAATTGTCCATAGCAAAGTTGTTTGCATATTAAAATATTCTTTATGGCTCGCATCGTAAGTCATTACACCGGTATTCCATAACTCCTTTAACTCATCAATTAATAGCTGGAGAAACACGTAAATCGAATTCCCTGGGATTAACATGGAATGAATGAAGTTACTTATATCCATAAAAATTGTCGGAGGGACGTTGTAAGGGATAATAATAACAGGTCAAATGTTATAAGATGTTCTTCAATTTGCAAAGGGTTGGAACCCATCACTTGCGAGAGAAAGTCTTACATTCCAGGCTCGTAAGAGAAGTCTTTATACTTTTCATCGAAGGATCTCCATGTCATTGAATTAGCTAAAACCTTAAGACTTCATCATCAACATTAATACTATTTTATGTCAAGTCATCTGAGGAGCGGTGTTGGAGCACATGTACAAGCTTTGTAACATCGGTGTAAGTGGGAAATATCGTAACACCTTATTTAGAATTAACTCTCATTCACCTTTTTTGAAGCGTACCACTAGATTGGTTGATCTTCCATCTAGACACACCACAAACTTTACACTCATCCAAATCTTTATCTTTTTTACAAAAGAGCATACAATCATTCTTACAAACATCAATTTTATCATACGTTAAATCGTCGTCTATAATAAATTTCTTACACTCATAGTATAAACTTGGAAACTCAAATTAGTTGGTAATATTTATTCTTTGAGAAATTTTAACAACAATTCAAATGACGTATTGGTCCATTAACCAACATTTTTTATGTGAAGTAATTAAAGTAAGGTTGAGGTTTTTGAAATTCGGGATCCTTCGTACAAGGAAAGTTTTGAATCATTCAAAAACCGGTAGAATGTCTTAGCATCGTCAACGTGGCATTTATTATTTGAGGCTTCAACGGTTGGATACAAATCGTTGATAATATCTTCCATAAATTGATCATCTTGATCAATTTCTTCATTAATTTCATTATTAATGACATTCTCTCCTACACCCAGGTTTTCATTTATAAGGTCTTCTCATTCATCATCCTCAGCATCATTACCTATATTAATATCGTCCCTTTCATTTGAAGATCTCATTTCCCCATGAAAGTATCAAATATTATAATTTTGACGGATCTCAAATACAATTAGATGATCTCTAACCACTATTATATTCTCATAAATTCGATTTGCACACTTTACACATGGACAAGCAATCGAATCTCTGTTAGTAGACCTAATCACGAAGTCTATGAAAATTTTAACCCCTTGAATATAATTTGGATTATATTGTCGTAGAGTCATCCAACTTTTATCGGGGACTTCCATTTTAACCATGAATTAACAACAAATAATGAAATTAACATCTACCTAGTTAATTACTATCAACATATAACCAATTAATCAACATACTAACCAATTAATGAAATCAATACCTATGATACATATCAACTAACACAAAAACACAATAAAAAACCTAGCCTATAGTTCAAAGTATGTCATTTCTCTAAAACATGCAACCCTAATAATAAAAAACTTAGGCAGATTTTGAAACTTATCAAATGGAGAATGTCAACAAAAAGTAAATCTCGAATAGTTGATTCTGACTGGTAAAACTGAAAATAAAGAACAATAGATTGAAGTAAACAACAAAACAAGAAAAATAATTAATCGGAGCAGAAGTCGATATCATTACATGTGGAAGGAGCGACGGAGCGGTGATCGAGAGAGGAGCGACAATGGAGGGAAAGGAAAAGAGAGAAGAAAGAAAGAAAAAAAAGTGATTGAGAGATTTAAAAGACTATCAGCGACGACATTGTCGTGTGCCTAAATGAATATCAGCAATGTCACACGACAATGTTGTCACTAATATTATAATTTATCAGCGACGGTGATAGCATAATGTCGTCGCTGATAATCGTTCCAAAAATGTGGCGGAAAACGTGAATATCGGCGACGACGATAGCATAATGCCTTCGTTGATAATCTTTCTTTTGTAGCGATGGTGTTTATAAAAAAATGTCATTGATAAAAAATAGCAGCGACGGCAAAACAACGTCGTCCCTGATATTTTTTTATCAAGGACGACTCTATGGTCGCCGTCGCTGATATTGGTTGATAATTTTTATCAAACTCATAAAATTGATTTTTTTTTTTTTTTTTAACTTTAGATATTTAATAAATTTTAAAATATATGTTAACATTAAATTTTGGATTAAACTTAATTTTAAAAAATTAAAATTAATTTTAAATTAATTAAATTTGAATAATATTAATTTTATCTAAAATATTTATAGACAAATAATATTTTGTTTATATTTTTATTCGTGGAAATGCACAGAATTCATAATAAAATAAGATAATTTTTTTCGAATCGAATTGTATTGTTGTATAGATCAATTTAATGCTTACTCTTTGTCATTATTTAAGAATTGTGAGGAATATGACAAAAATAAGTAAATGTCATTAATTCTTAATATTTAATAGAGACAAATAGAGAGATCGAGTAAAGTAATTCATTTGGATTTTGAATTAGGCTGTCACTATCAATCAATCAATATAAATGCAGAAGAATCTTGTTGACAAAATGGTTCATGTGTGCATAAATTAATGTCCTACAAAAAATTCCTTGAAGGGTTTGCAACCTTACAATAATTATTTAATCAAGTTAACTAGCTAGACTACTTAGATCAAGAATAAACTAAGCTCGACTGAGCTGATCATGATTAGCTAAATCTTAATTAGTAGCCTTAATTAACCCACATTCTATATGAATTAACAATGATGAAAAATAAAATTGACATTATTAAGGAAACACGGATGCAATGCCAACGCCAATGCATCCATGTCTTATGAATGGAGTCCCTTGGATTATTTGAAAGGTGTGAATTATGGATTAGTTAATGTTTAATTAATTAATTATGCTTGTCCTTACTTAAACACTTGACAAGAGACACTATTAGGGGGAAGAATCCATTATTACAAACATATTTATTAGGTAGAGCACAACAATAACTATTGTTGGTTACAGTTCGAGTTAATTATTATTTTTAAATGATTTTAGTGTGAAAATTCGATCCATGACTTTAAAAATATGAATTCTTGGTATCTAATACAAATTATTAGTCTCCGTTGTTTTTAGTTAACATTCATTTATTATAACTCATTTTAGTTAACACGCGTTAATAAAAAAAACAATTTGTTGCAAAAAGTAGTATATGACTCAATAATTGAGTTGTTGATTACTTACAAAGTTAAAAAACAAAATTGTTTAATTATTGTCTTTTTATTGTAACAATTATTTTATAAAAAATAATTTTAAATCATTATTATATATTATAATTTAGAGTAGTTATAGACTTGAGTTACTTTTCAAGGTATGAAGTAAATTTGATACCTAAAAAATTATTAGACAAACTCAATATATCATATATCCAATTTATTTGATAATATGATGTACATGCAATTTTGATATTGTATAAACATAATTGTGATAGGATTTAAATTTATCTAAAAATCAATCAAATCCATTAGGGAATTATCAACCTTTTACATTAAAATAAAAATTAATATGACTGAATTAACTTGATCTAACCTAGCTAATTGTTAAAATTCTAAAAATGCCTATAAATGCGACTTGTCAGGAAAATAATTTTATTTTGGTAAAGAGAAATTAAGTAAAAGAAAATACATAGTATTTAAGTTGTTAATATATATACTATATTAATTTCAGACTATGTAGAGTCTGGAGGCAAAAGTAAAATCAAATTATTCTAAATAAATTAGATTGCCTTTTATAAGAAAATCAAAGTTCTAAATCAAAAAAATAAATGTTAACTTGAATTTTAGTTGTATTTTATTATAATTCACTATGACATAAGTTTGTGCATCTATTTTTTTTTTGAAAGATTTTGATTCCATCCTAAGATTTTTTTTTTCCTCCACATGACCTATTGTATCTCTTTGATCTTGTTTTATCAAATTCTCTTTATAACGCATTAATATCATTAAAACTATTAAAATTATTTATTTTCTTAAACGAAGATATTAAAATATTCTTATATTACTTTTATTAAATTTAAATACAAAACAACATTTTAATAATTAAATTAACTAAAAATTCAAATAACTTACTTTTGATTTTTATCAAACAATATATTTAAAATTAAAAAATACAAATATCAAACAAGCGCTTTGATGACAACTATGGTTTCCTTAATTGTGGCGATCTTCTATTAGTCTCCAAAATATTCTTCATTTTATTTAATATGATTAAATAAAATATATAATAGGAAAAACTTGTACAATATTTCTAATATGTATTTCTGAAGTTTTAATGCCGCGTATCACAACATGATGGGACAATATTTCTAATAATATTTGAGATGTAAAAATTTCCTGTAATTGTTAGGGCTCATTTGATCTTAGATTTTCTAAAATTTGTTCAAAAAATTCTTATTTGATAAAGAATGAGTTATTTTATATTTATTTAAGATAAATTATTAAGATATTCATTAATATTTTAAGTTTAATAAAAAAATAAAAGTATTTTGGTATTTTAATACATGAATTAAATAATTTGATTATTAGAATAATATTTGATATAGAGGAGAGTTAAAAAAAAAAAAAATCAATTTTTTTTAAAAAAAAATAGAAAAATCTAAATACAAATGAACTCTTAGAGTTAATCTAAGTGATTGTTTGAAAGTTCACTCATTTGAATAACATATAAATCACAAATTTATTTATCCTTATTCAAACTCATTCAATGAAAAAGCAAAAGCTTAAAGAATTGAAGGGTTAAATGATATAAATATACAATATCACATAGAATTGTGATTATTGAATAATTCTCCTAACTTGTTTAAAATCTATACCAATGTAAGAGTTAGATTGATTTAATTAATTCGTTAAGTAGTTATATATATTTGATGATGATAATATTTTTCTCGTTAATACACTTATTTGTTACTGATTATCCAACTTATTCATTAAATATTCAAGTATATTTGATTTTATTTATAAACATCAAATGATTAGCTAATATTATTGTAACAACTTATTACTTAATTAAGATTTATTTGCAATTATAAATATCAAACTATCAACTTTTTTAGGAAAAAAAAAGGAGAAGATGAAATGATGAGGATGATTGTGAGCATTGCTTTGGTGTGTTGGAGAATGAGTGACGGCTTCACATTCCTCATAATTGGAGCCAATAATTTTCATATCTATCTGAAAAATACTTAATTTCAATTCCATAAGTTATGGCCATATTGGGTCCCATATTCTCTTCCACATCATTGATCTATTTGGTTTTGAATTTTCTGGTAAATTAGAGAATGATGACCCGTCTGTCTAATGCCATGATGATTGAAAAAACAAAGTTATTTATTATAGCCAATTATCCAAAAATCCAAAATGAATAAATAAATAGTCAAAAGCATAGAAGAAGCATTATTAATCATTGTCTAAGATCCAAAACCAAGTACAAGTGATTTTCTTAAATAATTCGTTTCAACTCAAAGCGATTCCAGTTGAAATTGAACCTGTAACATTTTAGTCTATTAAATCGACTCTTACCATTTTGTTACATTAACATTAAATATGTCAGTAGATACACTAACTTGTCGGAAGAATTTGAAAATTACTTTCTTTTTATACAAATTTAATAAGAATGTCAGCTAGCTAATTGATATTCCAACAAATTTTTAGTAGTTTCACATATTTTTCATCCAACTTTTTTCATGATGAACCAATATAATTAAATTGTTTATCTATTTAGAAGCATTTTAAACCTCAATGTCTAATGAAAATCAAGAGACTTTTTACCAAAAAGAAATTACCAAACATATGGTAAAGATATCATTTGTTAGAATTAAATGTACATAACTGTTCTTAGGCAAGTCATGCGTAAGAATACCGTTCTTTGTCACACTTCAACACTTATTCGAATTTCATTAAGACATCGAAAAAGACATACATAACCATGATACCAAACATCCAAGGGGGATAAATGGGAAAAATCAATTAGCAAACATGTCATTTTAGGTAATGATTGAACATTCATTTGCCTCTCGGTCGATGGAGGGAAGATTGATGAACCCGTTAATTGCGAACATTCAATTTTTGCATTATTAGTTGGTTCATCAATTTTCCAACAAATTTTCAGATTTTAAGCCCCTAAGCATCCCTTGATTGTTTACTGGAGTTAGCAAAGAAATTCTTCTCATTTGTAACTCAAAATGTGTTTATTTCAAAAGTATTAAATAATGTTACATAAATAGTATTTAAAACTATTGACAAAACCAGCATCGAAAAATCCCCTAACTATACCAATATTAGATTGCATATAAGCAAGGCTTTGGTCAATTTCCAAACAATTACCAGCCCAATTGTAGTTAGATCATAGATGGGTGGGCTAGTCTTATGGTTCTCTTGATTTTGAAGAACTTTCAAATAATCTATTTTAGCTTGTAACTCACTCCCATGGATTCAATAAATTTTCTTTTTAGCAAAATAAATAGAAAAAAATATGTCCACTTCTTCCGACCATCCATTTTATCAGAATAGACAAATTAAATTTTGATGTTTGTTAATTAATTTGGCAATCTGTTATATGATATTTTGTTAAAACTATTAATAGAACCACCCTGTTTTTAGGCTCTAACTATACCTAATCAAACTACAAATAGGATAGTAAATCATTTGGAACACATCTTCTCTCCGATTTCTCGGATTGTGTAAATCTAAAATTACCAAATTTAGAAATTTGTTAAACATTTTTATTTGGATCTAGATACATAAATAATCTTTAATTAACTAATATCTTTTATTAAAAAAAGAAAAATGAATTAAGTAACGAATATATAACGAAAACAAGATTACGAATCCGACGTGATGTGTCACATGTGCATGAGATAAAAATTAAAAAAAATTATGTCTAAAAAAATAATAATAAATTTTGAAAAATGGTCATCATAGGATATTTTTTTCCGAACATTATGGACATTTTTTTTATAATTTATATTAGTATAATTTTTTTTATTTATCTCTTGCACAAATAATAGACCACGTCAGATTAGCGATCTTATTACAGCGTTCCCAACTCTGTCGACTCTTGTCACTTCTCTTAAAAAAAAAAATCAATATTATCTCAATGTTGTTAAGATGTCATTTCATGTAAAAGTTAAAATAAGTATAAAAGCAATCAAAATAATTAAATAAAGATAACATCAAATTGAAAGCACCAAAAGTAAAGTCATTCCACATAAACATTAACAAGGAGACTATGGTCATACATAGTCACATGTCAAACATATATAGGTCACAAATTATTAAATACTTATTTTTATAAACAAATAAAAAATACTAAAGAATAAAAAATAAAAAATTGGATAATGAAATTTGTTTTACATTATATATATATTATAACATTTAAAATAATTCATTTATTAATGCAAGTGTTGATATTAAAAAAAAAATGTAAAATTACTCTTCAACCCATAAGGGGTTTGATAAAAATAATTTTGCATCAAGAACTACTAATGGGTTAAGGAGTAATTTTATCCTTCCTATTTTACTAACTAACGGTTCCATCATTGTAGTTTCTTATTAATACAAGTCATTCTAATGTCTAAATAAATATGATATTCATTCCTTAAAACCATATATCATTTAGATAACAATCTAATCAATAAAAGAATGTTACTTAAATAATACAGAATAATTAAACAAAAATGTATTAATAAATGTGTCATTGCATTATTGCATATAGAGTTAAAATTGATTAAATCATATGCAAACTAGTTATGATTGTGATGATTCAATACCAATGACAGCATACAATTTGGCCAATCAATTAATACACGAAATTCTGACTTCATCATTGGTGTCTTTTTTCCTTTTGTTTTCGTTTTGAAAAAGCAATGTCATGGCTTATTAAGATTAAAATGGGAAGAATTAGATATATACGTGTATCAATTGTGGCTTGAGAATATGGAACATTATTGTCCACAAATGCAAGCATCTTATGGATAATTAGGCGTGCAGCATGTATACTACTAATCCTAATGTTATTATTTCATAAGAATCAGCAGAATTTAATAATGTATGTACCTTGGATTGTCTCTTATGCAATCAACCACATGAATGTGATGTATATCTACCACACGAGATAGATCGACTCTTTCTGTAGTGCAAGCAAATTTTTATAAGTCGATAAGGAAATCCATGCAATTATAAAACGCAATGCAGAAGAAAAAGATCGACTTACCATTTTAAGGATCGTGACAAGTAAAAATGAGTTCATGTCTTGTTCCTTTATAAGAAGAAAACCATTAATCACAATTTATGTCATGATTTATACTGTTTTTTTTTCAAAAGAAAAAGTAAACCATTCAAATACTATTTAATCCACATGATTGAATATAATAGTCATGCTCATTTAACCCTACAAGATTGTGCATAATCTTATACATTTTAGAAAATTGATTGGGAGCAAGAATTTGGGAAACGACTCGTACAATTAAAGTGACATCGCTGTTATACGAAAGTGACATCGCTGTTATACAAAAGAGACCTCGTCCCTTTTGTATAACAACGATGTCTCTTTTGTTTAACAGCGATGTCACTTTCGTATAACAGCGATGTCACTTTCGCTGTACGAGTCGCTCCCCCAAAGTCGTGTTCTCTATCATTCCTCATAATTTTAACACCTTGATTGAAGTTCAATTTTCTCGAGTAAAAAACTCGACCACAAGCCAAACTACTTTATCTAATGAGCTTTGTGAAGTAGATGTCTCTTGCAACTAACAGCATCTTGTACAATCATTGTGATACAGGAAAAACATACTTTTTTTTTTAAAGTGAGACTTTTTTTCATAACCCATGGCTCAGCAAAGGTTGCATGCATAATGGAAAAGATAAGACCAGTACAAGTAAGTTATATATACCATGTATAGTCATAAACAGTCAACAGATCGATCGATGATTGTCTACACCAAGCAAAACATTGAAATAAAAAAATACTAGGAACAGCAAATCTAATTAACAGATACAACTATGTTAATTAAAGATGTTAAATTTAACTTATAATAAGATAGTTTTGGCTACTATTTAATAAAAACTAGTAACTAAATCATTTAAGATTGTGATTGATAGAAATACACGTGAAGGAACAGTCACAAACAGAAGCAAGATTCCTTGGTGAGAGAGACATCTCCATAATAATAATAATAATAATAATAATAATAATGTCATTCTACTACTACCTCCATTGAACACCAATAATCATATTCTACTGGGGTCTGGTGATATGACATGACAATCTCATGCGTGTAATATCCATGTATGATTAAATTTAATCTCAAAACTGAATCATCTTCACGAGTTCTGGCATATTCTGATATTTTGTCTAATAAGGTGGGGACCGAGAAAAGAACTGATTGATCAATCCACTTTCCTACAGGAGATAGAGAGTAGGGAAGTGGCAGGATGTTAGGAGTTAAAGAAGAGAGAAAACTCATGGTGATGACCTTAGAAAAATACAATATGTCCAAGTTTGAGTTTTACTCTGAAAAGGTCTGATACCATTCTATGATCTAACATTAATTTCAAGGACCCATTCCTCTCCTTTCATGCTGGGCAGTTTACAAACCACTTTTTTCATTTTTCTGAACATTTGTTTTCAGATTGTTTAGCCCATTTGGGAAGAGCTTAAGTGAAAAATCAGTGTAATTGGACCGTTTTATGGAGTTAGGATTGAGAATGATAAGAATATATTGAGATTTAGATGAGAAGATTTGAGAGGAAATTGAGAATTGTATTCTCTAGTTCAATTCTTGCATATTTTTCATGATAACCATCAGCTATGTTTATAGCATATATTCCTTGCATATCTTGATTCTACTCAATGAGTACCTAATTGACATATCAATGCTTAGGCTTTGTTATAGTGATGACACTGAGTATATGTGGATATCATACTAAAGATTTCAATGTTTGATAATTCAGCTCAAATCTGAAATGGACTATAAAATTTTGGGGTGAGCCAAATTTGAGATTACCTAAACCAGATATGGCCCAAAGGGTTCTTTGTAGGCTTGTTTTCTTCTGGGTGAATATAAAAATCCAATCTTGATGTTTTTTTTAACTGAAAATAAAATATATAAAAAATCCTACACAGCAGCTTGTTTTTCCATTTGTTGTGGAGGACAAGGCAGTGTCTTCCCAAAGAAGATGCAAAGTTTGGTTGTGGGTTAAGGCTTTGTTTGAGGAATCAAATAGCTTGAAAAACAGTTGAACTGGGAAAAATTGATTGGACTATATATTGAAGCTCTCCACAAATGACTACTATGGCTCTAATACCATGTAGAATTTTGTGGGAAGATGATTTTCTTCTAGATTTTTATTAATAAACTATTATAAGAAGGCAAGGCAACAGTTTATAGACAATACTATAAGAAATTAATTAGATGATAGAACAATTTTCTTGATGAACATAAATAAGCTTTTATTTGGAATACAATCAACTCCAATCAATTAGTAAATGTCTCTTAGAAAGGCAAACCTAAGATCTCCATTTTTTCACTCAAATATTTAAGCTAGTAAATGATGTTCATAAGCAGGATGGACTTCATTTAATACTTAGCTAATATATGCTATAGGCTTGTATTGTTGAGTCAAGACAACATCAATGCCTGGGCTATTTGCATCGATCTCCACATTAAATCGTTTCAATAAATCATGTAAGTCAAGGACATGAGTATTCATTTTTAAGGAGGTCAATAAATTGTTTAGCTACCAACCTGTAATGTTTAATGGACCTCTTACAATAACCCCAGAGGTCTAAAAAACATATCAATTGTTTGATATTTGCAACAGGAGGCCAAAACACCACTCAAGCTTCTTAGGGTCAGTAGCAATAACCTCCATCAAGATTACATACCCCAAGTATTCAACATTGCAACAACCAAAGTCACATTAGTTTTTCTTCGAGAATAGAGTTAGTGCGTATTATATAAAAAAACTAGCTTCAAATGGTGTCTATGATATGTCCAGCTGCAGTTATAAATCAAGTCATCAAAGAAAACCAGAGAATAAGTGTTTGCAAATTATCTGAACCAGTATATTACTAGTAGATTTGAAAGAATTTGTATCCGACTGGGCTATTGTTTGTCATTTTATAGTAGGATTGCAGGTTGTGACACCACTTGGGAATGTTTTATGAGGGATAGGGTTGAGAATGATAATAATACTTAAGATGGGAAGAGATACTTGAAGAAAATTCAAGATTAGAGGAAATTGAGAATTATATTCTGCAGTTAATTCCTTGCATATACTTTATGTAGTGAAATGCTCTATTAATATCATTAAGGCCAGTTGGATGATATCTGATTATTTAAAAGATTCACTTAAATGCTCTCCAATGTTCTCTACCAAATATTTACTTAACAGCACTCACTCTTATGCCAAAATTTAGTGGAGAACAAATCATGGCATACATTAATAACCCAACTCAATGAAATACTAAACTCGTGACATGTGGTCAACATTGATTGCATCGACATAGTACGAAAGTACTTCTTTACAAGACAATCTATCAGCAATTCAAAAATTGTTGCTCATATAAAAGTCAAATATGATGATGAGCATTTAACTTAAATTTTACTGTATTGGTTGTCTTCGCCAAATATGACGTTTCAAGATGCTATTTTATATAGTTGTGAAAGTGATACCCTTAGGTGGAATGAGGTTTATGATTTATCATCATGATTTGAGGCTAATGTCACTCATATTAGGACACATATGGTACAACTATCTTTCTTATTTTTGTTCTATTGCTTGAAATAATTTTCTTGCAAAAATTGTAGATCTTCATAACATTCATTTTCTAAAACCCCTTTAAAGTCATTCCTCAAGTATTAAAGCCCTTTTTCGAACTATTAAAATAACTTACAAAATTGCTTTATCATTTTTTACAGAATAAAACATCGTACAAGTATTGTAAATATATAAAATAGTTTCCTGAAAGTTGTATATGACAAACTCAGATAACACAATAAAATCAAAATTAAATCATTATCATATTTCCCTTCCTATTGACAATTTTTTTTTAAATGTTGATAAATGATCTTGTACAAACGTATATTCTAATCATTGCTTCATGCAACTTACTGGTGAGACTTTTCGTCTTGCCTAGTTATTTCGGCTTTAGTCTAACCCAGCATCACACATCTTCTACTGAAAATCCTGTTAAGGTTTTGTTAAACATATGAGATAGAGCGGCTGAGAAATTATACTAAGTGAGAAGAGATATATATTGAGAAATTCTTTTATGAATTCTACATGCATCGTGTCAATCTCGTGAGTTCTTTATTAACAACTTACTTTACATTCTCATTCGCCACGTCACAACAATCCGCTAAGGATGTCGAGCACATGTCACTAGTTTTTTTTTTTTATCAGTACTCAAACGAAATCCAAAGTGTTCATATTATTGTGAGCAAGACACCATGATGTCCAAGGCATTCTATGTTGTTGTGTTTGACAATGCTTAAACTTAGTTAGTTGGTATTGATTATTGTTAGAGTTCAGTCAACCAGATTTCTAGCCTACAATAAGGATTTGTGTGGGGGCATTACAAGGTAACTATATGTGCTCAGAAATGGATTTTCAACCTCGAAAAACAAAATTTAGAGTGAAAATGTGATATTACCCTTAGTATTTAAATTTTTTTT
This sequence comes from Impatiens glandulifera, assembly GCF_907164915.1. Classification (NCBI taxonomy): domain Eukaryota; kingdom Viridiplantae; phylum Streptophyta; class Magnoliopsida; order Ericales; family Balsaminaceae; genus Impatiens; species Impatiens glandulifera. The sequence goes on from NC_061866.1 coordinate 2,374,996, forward strand.
AATATAATTCATTATTTGTTTATTCAATTATTAAAAAAAATGATAAAACTTATATTTATAACTTCGTTTTATTCAAATTTTTCTCGTTAATTTTTATAAGTTTTTCATGTCCACCCAAACCTTAAATCCTAGTTCCGTACATTTATAGTTTTCTCTAGATTATTTTAGAGCAAACTCAAAACTAAGAATAAAACTAAATAAGATATCTATTAGGTAACCTGCCATTATCAAAGTCTTGGATCTCCTAACTTGATAAGAAGCAATACTTGCCAATGTTGCCATAATTGTCGCTGGGAAATTTGTTCACTGGCTAACATTAAAACTCAAGCCTAGGGCCTTCCGATTCCCATTCCAACTAAAAGCCCAACCCAAACTGTCTCTTATATACTAACAATAATGGGCCTTCTTAGTATACAAATAAATATTTGACAAAAAAATATATATATATAAAATGGTAATCTAAAAAACCTATTCGTATAATCACATTTTTTATATTTAATAAAAGAGAAAATACATTTTCATTTAATAATTTTTTAAATTAATCATGATAAAATATTATTTCTATAAAGATTTTAATGTCAAAATTATAAAAGAAAATTTATTAAAATATTTATTTTAGTCATATTTATGTTTTATTTCATTTAAATAAGGTGGAGACAACAATACATCTACTTTTAGAGATGTTGTTGGTATTTGAAGAATATTTTTAAGCACTAATAATATTTGATTAGGTTATATCAAAGACCATTATGGATGTTGAGAAATGTGGACGGTGAGTGTTAGATTTATTTGTTTAGACAATAAATTATATATTCATATTATTTTTTAAAGAATAAATTTGTTAGAGAGAAATCATTGAACTTTCGACTAACGCATTACGAATCTTATCTACTATTATCTTCGTAACGTATTATTAGACTCTTACCTCATTCCTCTTTTATAAAATTGTGTACTTGTTAGTTTTTTTTTATTTGTTTAATTTCTTTACATGATTATCGGGCCTGCCCTAATAATTGGGAATGCATCAACTCACCTAAGTTTGGAGGCCCTTAAGGGTGGGGCTATGCAAAAGCAGCTCACACTCTGGTAGGGCCTGATTGTTATGATGGTATTATTGTGCTTTGTGCTTAAAACCTTAAACAGCTTCACTTTGTAATATCTTTGCACAAACTATTTTAAAAAATAATAATAATATATCTAACTCCATCTAACTCATTTATTAGATAAAATAAAATTAATAATAATAACATATCAAACTCCATCTAACTCATTTATTAGATACAATACTAACTTAACTAAATATTGATCGGGCTTAACTAAGAATTGACTAAGTTAAAATGATGAGTGAATGTCTTCAAGTTTATTGTCAATCAACAGACATTTCGCATTAAATGAAGGACCAGAATTATAATTTCAGTTTGATAGTTTTTTTTATATTTAATTTTTAATTGATTCGAATGTGATATTTGTGTATTTCCCATTTTCGTTCTAATAATAATAAATATAATTAATTATTATAAATATTTTTAATTATTTTTAATTATTTTTAATATTTTACGAGAGTTTTAAATTTATTTTTTTATAATAATAAAAAATTTTAATATATTATCCTATATATTATATAAAATATTATTTTATATAATTTTATCATTTTTTTAAAGAATACTATATAAATAATGTTCCGCAAAAAGAATTAATATGGCGGAAATGATAATAAAAAAAGATCTCAAAAACAAACAGGAAAATGATGGTAAATGCACTCCACATTAGGGATAATAATGGGTACCGAAATGAAGTACCAATTTCCGTGCTCGATTTTTATCTTACTATCTGAATCTGAACCTGACGGGCATCTCTATTTTCTCCTTATCTTTGATTCGTCGAGTATCCCGACGGACACCTCTCACCACCCGATTAGAAGGTAAATTTACATGTTTTACTAAAATGAAGTTAAAAAAATATTAAAAAATAATTAAAAATGAATAATTTTAAAGTAATAATTAATATCAAAATTAAAAAAAAAAAATGTAACAATAATTAATATTAATGAATAAACCAAAGGATATTTCACACTAGGTCAAACCTAGTGATTCCTATGGTAAAGAATTTGATCTTAACCCCTTGTCCACAAGGGATCAAAATTATTTATTTAAGTAACAATAATTTAAATGTAGATAATACATATTGATATTAAATTTGATCAGAATAGTCTAGCCGATATACCGAATTATCGACTCAATTTGAATTGAAAAATATCTAATTCGCCATATATATTATTGAATATATGATTTTCAATCCGATATAAGGTATATTAAAATATTTGTATCAATCCGATCTCGAATATATTAATTAACGTTATAGTTACGATATTCAAAGAAATTATAAAGATATACAAACTTAATTTCTTATGTTTATTTAATAAAAATTTGTTAAAATTGTTATTATATATATTTTGTATTTAATTTTGTTTACTTAATTATTTTAACATTAGTTTAAAATATATTAAGTATGAATTAAATAATTATAAAATCAATTTAATATCTTATAGATATAATTTTGGTCATATATTGGTCATATAATTTTGATATGATATGGCTGAATTTAAATTTGTTCCTCAACATGAACCACACAGTTATAACTCCGCTTAAACTCAAAGCGCTTCCAAGTTGAATTGAACTCGTTACCTTTTGGTCTTTTAAACCGACTTTTACCACTGGACTGATTATCTTGGTGGAATATTTTTTTTGTAATTTTATTAGTTGTATTAATTTTGTTCAAAATTTAATTATTTTAAAAAATATTTATTATTTTAGAAGAAATAGTATTTTTAGATGCATAAGTTTTGTTACAAAAATTTTTATTTTGATGTAAGTGAAATACAAATATATAAATATAACTTATGTTTTTTTTTTTGAAACGGCCGATTACAACTTGCGATCTGTCCTGATTAGATTATTTGTATATTCCAATATCATTATATATAACTCTCTCATTTAAAGTCTGACGACGTTGTGAGATTGGAGGAGGTGGTTGACAATATGAATGTAATTAAATATATATACGTTGAAATTTATTTATTTATATATTTTCATATTATATAAATTCTTCCTTCAACTTTTGAAAAAAAATTTAAACCCACATTTTTTTCTTTAATAATAATGTTCTCAAACTCTTTAATAAAAGTCGAATTTAAAATATTTGATTTCCAATTATCTTTTCACATAATATCTCGAGTTTCATATTTATCTATTTTTATAAATGATATGTTTCATATTATACTTAATTAGTATAATTATTTTTATAAAATTAAAATACGTTAATATTATACTCATTTTGAATAACATAACTAACGAAAATTACATTTTTGTGATTAAACACCAAACAAATTGTCAAAACACACCTAATATGTTTTTTTATTAATATTATAATGTCATAACAAAAACAAAAAATAAAAAAAAAAATGTGAAATAGTATAGTATTACCCTGTAGTTGACTCAAAGATTCAAAATTTCAAATCACAATCAAGGTACGTGTTAAGCATTACTAAAAATAGTATATATGTTTTAAATTATTTAAAAAATAATACCAAAAAAATGTAAATATAAAAGTAAAATATGAACTTTTAACTAGAATTTAATAGCAATCCTAACAGTTACACTAATTAATATTTTTATTTTATAATTATAATTATGTTTTTCTTGGGAATTAATTATAATCATTATTCCCGTTGATTAATTGGTTTGTAAAATAAGAGGTAATATCGGACTTAACCGGAATCGTTTAATCGATTAACCGGTTAACCAACCGGTTGAACACCCCTATTACTAGGCTAGTTCAACCGGTGATTAATTAGTTTATTGGGTTTACGATTTCAATTAAACCCGATTTTGTAATTTATATTAATAATTAATTATAATTATGTTTATGGATAAATAAATTGAACTTTAAGGTAATTCATATAGCTAAGATGAACGGATCATCATATTCATTTTTAATATTCAAATTATTGTAAGCGTGAGACTTCATATTAGAATGTTACATTGAATTCTTATTTTAGACTAAGAAAACTTTAATTATTAGACTAATTAATATTTTTATTTTTATTTACAATTATGTGTATATAATTAGTTGAATTTGAATTTCTTTGTTATATTTTTAAATTATTTTAATTACTATATAAATTAAGATCTTTTATTTATATTTATAATTTTATAAAGATATATAATTGAAATAACCCATATATTAATACACGAGTCACTCATATCATATTATTGTACACCTAAAAGAAAATTCAAATCATTTTGAGCGTTAAGACAAACTACATTCTTTTAATTAAACAATATTATATATATATATATATATATATATATATATATATATATATATATATATATATATATATATATATATATATATATATATATATATATATATATATATATATATATTAATACTTTAGTGACAACAATTTAAAATAAAATAAGGAGTAAAGGCGTGTTGATTGACTAGGGTAGATTAATTTATTTATTTAGTCCATATCTAATCTTTCTTTAATATACAAAGAATGAGTCATTCTTTTGGTTCTCTCAATAATCAATTCTACTTATAAAAAATGAGGATAAGGAAGAACAAAGCTAGCCTGTACAAAAAAAAAAAGTAAAAGAAGGAAATCCTGACAAAAAAAAAGATTGACGCAAAGTATAAAATGATCAAAATCGAATTAGTGAAGAGTATTCAAATTTATGTTGAGTTGCATTCTTTCAATAACCTCGATCTTCTTATTTGTTACTATTTAGTTTGTAACAATTAAAATTAATTATAATAGTTTCACAATTTTACATTTTAAAATTACTAACAGCACTCAATATTGTTGTAATGTGGACAGGATGAGACATAGTTAGTACATTGGTACCTAACCATGATGATGGGAGTGAATTTTATAATCAAATTTTGTATATAAATAATTATTTTTGAACCAATATCAAATAATTGAACACATGGCTAAATTGATTTCAAATTGGGAAATCCCCAAATATAATTTACAATAACTTTGGTGTAGGCCTAACTACTCGCGACGGTGCTCTCCATAAAGTGGTTTAAGGACACGGTTGGGTTATGAAGTTCATAACATTGACATTTGTGTTGATCTAGACTTTGAATCATATAAGTCTTAATTTGATAAATCTTTTCAATTTTCATGGATCAATGAATAGATCATTTCATATGCTTAGGATCACTAAAAGAAGTTCATTGATTTGTCAAAAGTATGATAAGACAATAACTTCTTCTTGTATGTTTTTTTATGAGCTCTCACTAATATAATGAAACATATTTCTTTAAAAAAAATATAACTTTGTTGGGGGTATTTATAGATGTACTAAGTTACATTATCCTTTAACTATCCAAGTGTAAGAAAGAAATGTTTAGAATGAATTTTATATATTTGTTACAACATCTACACGTTTTTATTTATACAAGATTGACAAATATGGGAAGAAAAACCATAAATTAAGTACCTAGTATTTGAGATAAAATTATTTATTTTCTAACTCCACCAATTTAACTTAAATAAAAGAAAATCAGATAACTAATTATTATAATTTATATCCTCCCGCAAGTTGGACGATCTGAAAGAGAGACACAACTTTGATAGTAAGGAGTCAAATTGAGGTCGAACTAGTGGTTTTGTGAGTATATCAGCAAGTTGATCATCAGTAGACACAAAAGATACCCGAAACTTGTCTTTTTGAACATTTTCATAAACAAAATGATAGACTAAGGTTATATATTTCATCCGAGAGTGGAAAACGAATTACCACTAAGATATGTGGCACTAAGATTGTCACAATAGATAACTAGATTGGCTATGGGCAGATGGCCAAGTTCACTGAACAAGGATAGGACCCATATAAGATAACTAGTTGTGTCACCTAAGACTTTGTATTTTGCTTCGATTGAGGAACGAGCAATATAGCGTTGTTTCTGAGAGCTCCAAGAGATGGGAGAGCTACCGAGATACAACAAGTAAATAGTGGTGAAGATATAATCATCCTTATCACCCGCCCAATTTACATATGAGTAAGCATGAAGGGTTAGACGAGTAGTTTCCGAGATGAAGATGCATTTGTCATAAGAGCCCGCTAGATAACGAAGCACCCATTTGAGGGCAGGCTAATGTGTCGTTCTGGGGTGGTGCATGAACTTTGCAAGTTTGTTGGTGCTGAAGGAAATGTCCGGGTGAGTAATACTTAAGTATTGAAGATTTTCCACAAGTGCACGATACTCAGTTGGGAAAGGGATGAGATCACCAGAATAATTGAGTAATTGAGCACTAGCGGACAAGGGAGTGGATGCTGATTTGGTGTTATCCATGCCTAATTTATGGAGTAGATCAGTGATATATTTCCTTTGCGAAAGAAAGAGTCTTGTGGTGGAAGGAATTACTTCGACACCCAAGAAATATGTAAGACTTCCAAGATCCTTTAGTGAAAACCAAGCAATGAGGGTGTAAATAAGGTTGGATAGCTCTATAGAGGAACTCCTAGTGGTAATAATATCATCAATATATACTAATAAATAGAGCGGGGAACTTGATTTTTGGTAGATTAAGAGAGATGCATTTGTAGTTGAATTGACAAAGGCAAGAGAAAGAAAAAACGTGTGAAGCTCTGTATACCAGGCACGAGGGGCTTGCTTTAGGCCATATATTACCTTTTTGAGGCGGGAAACATGATCAGGGAAAATTTTATTGACAAAACCAGGGGCTGGAGCATGAATACGTCCTCTTTGAGCGTCCCTTGAAGAAAGGCATTGTTGACATCAAATTGACGGATGGACCATCCTTGATGAACTGTAAGTGTGAGGACAATGTGAATGGTGACCGATTTAACAATCAAACTGAATGTTTATGTATAATCCCAACCAGGGCGTTGGTGAAAACCTTTGGAGACTAGTCGAGCATTGTACTAATCAATCAAGCCATTCGGGTGTCGTTTGATTCGAAAAACTCATTTGCAGCCAACCAAATTTTAAGTACAAGACCGACTAACAAGTTCCCAAGTGTTGTTGCGGTGTAAGGCTTGCATAACTAAACACCAATCTGGGTTGCAAAGAGATTGGGTGATGATGTTGGGTTCGAGTGAAAGAAATGGTTGTACATGAAGATTAAGCTTCTTGAGGAGTTTAACAATGTTGTTTTTATATCGGGTGATGATGCCACCCCCATCGGGTAGGGGTTTCCTGTGAAGGTTGACAACTAGTTGAGATAGTGGCACTAACATTGTGGGGATGGTGAGGGAGGGGACTCAGAGTGGCTAGAGAAGGGTGGGGGAGCTGAGACCTTCTATAGGGGGTTTAGGGTGGTACTAACCATGGTTTGGTTTATGGGATAGAGTATGGAGAGTTGAAGTGGGCCTTGTTGTCGCTCTGTACTCGGACTGGTTTGAGGGACTAAGGAACTGTACGGGAATTCAGATTCAACGAACTTGACATGGAGAGAGGTGTAGATCCTTCCAGTGGTTGGATCGAGACACAAATATGTATGTTGATCGGCCAAGTAACCTATAAAAACACACATGTAGACTTTGGTGCAAGTTTATGGTTAACATATGATTTAATCTAGGAAATATACAAACAACCAAAACATTTTAACTTATGATAATTCGGAGAAATTTTGAGTAATTTTGAATAGGGTGACTGGTACCCAAGAATTAATGTTGGGAGTCGATTGATGAGATGGACGGTTGTTGTCATGGCATGAAGCCAATATATGAGGGGCAAACCCGAGTGATGGAGAAGAGAGAGACGTTTCAGTAATGTGTTGATTCTGGCATTCATAAATTTCATTGTGTTCAGGTGTATGAGGTGGGGTGGGGTGATAGATTATGTCATGAGTGCTTAAAAAGAGGCGAAGACCAATATATTCTCCACCATTATCAATGTAAAGAATATGATGTTGTGATGAAAGAAATTTTCAACAAACGATTTAAATTTGGGAAATAGAGTTTACACATCAGATTTGCGTTTTATCGAATATAGCCAAATATAACAAGTGAAATGATCAACAAACATGCAATAGTAGCGAAGACCATCAATTGATAAAATAAGGGAGGTCCATATATTAGAGAAAATTATTTCCAGAGAATAAGATGATTTAAGACTGGATTCATGGAAATGAAGTTTATAATTTTTTCTTATTTGACTTGAGTTGTAATCTGATTGTGTGAATTTATTTGAACCCAAAGAAAATTTTTGCTAAATAAAAGTGAAGATGAAAGAGGAGGGATTCCCACGTCTATGGTTCCTTGAAGGAGAGGAGTATGTGCGGACAGATTGGACAAACGGTGGGTGGCCAGAGATAAATTTCATCCACGCATGGGACTTTATGGATTGTTTGGCCCGTCTGCAAGTTCTTTACATGATGATAGGTTGGCAAGAAAACAACAGCAAAGTTAGTTTGTTTGGTAAGCCGAGAAACATAAAAGATTTTTTGTTGCATGGAAGGAATACACAAAGTATTTGAGAGGGATAAGACATTAAGTAAAAGTGTTCCAGAATGAGAGATGTTTAAACCTAAACTATTACCCATAAACAATGAGTATGGACCCGTATACGGATCATGAAGCGCTAGATTGGCAAGATCATTGGTGACGTGATGCGTTGCGCCAGTGTTAATCGAAAAATTATTTTGAGATGTGTCAGCGGTTGTAGCATGGACCTGAACCTGTCCAGGGTTAGCAAAATAGTCATGAAGAGACGGCGAGACACCATGATGTTGCTTCTTGAAGGTGTGAAATTGAGAGAAAACATGACCATTGACATTGAACCACTAATAACGACCAAGAAACAGTTTGCGATTGCTAGTGCGTGAAGTGGATGATGTAGAAAATTGTCTAAGCCAAATTTTGTCAAACTGGTTGGGTCAAGTTTGAGCATTCAAGGTTGTCATGGGAGTAGGAGTATGTCGTTGAGCAGCAACAAGAGAGAGTTCTTGAATGAGAAGTTTCTCGAGTAGGTCATCAAATGGAATGGCAATGTCCCTTGCATTGACTTCATCAATGATAGCTCAATGATAGCTCTGTAGTTATCATCGAGGCCACGCAAGACATGATCAATCATGTCTTCAACGAAGACAGTAGAGCCAAAGGAGGCAAGGAGATCTACAACTTAATTTAGAGAATTCATGAAGGTGGTGATGGATTGGGTACCTTTGGATGTTGTATGGAGACGCTCCTTTAACTACTTGAGGTGACTACATGATGCCTTGGCATGGGTGCGCTGGAGAAAAGTCCAGAGATCATATGATGTCATTGTTTGAGATAATATGGATTCCACTTTAAGGGAGAGTGTGGTGAGGAGAGCATCGTATATAAGATAATCCTGTCGACGCTAGGTTTGATAAGAAAGATTCAGAGTTGTCACCTGGGATTCAAGAGTGGTGGAGACCGTTGTCGTCGGTGCAGGAAATGATCCATCTGAATATTTGAGAAGATCATAGCCATCGATGAGAGCTTCAACTTGAAGTTTCCATTGGAGGGAAGAATCTTGGTGACACTGTTGAAAGTGATGCAAGTGAAGAGTTTTGATGGCTCATGAGAGATGCTAATAGAGGAAGAGTTGTCGGTGGTCATGAGAGGCAAAACAAAAAAGGAGTGGCGTCTTGTGTTGAACGAAAAAAAGGGAGAAGAGAATTGTATATTACTTTGATACCATGTAGGAAAGAATGTTTAGAATGAATTTTATATATTTGTTATAGCCTCTACAAGTTCCTATTTATACAAGTTTGACAAATATGAGAAGAAGAATAAGGCCATAAATTAAGGACCTAGAATTTGGGAGAAAATTATGTTTCCTAACTCCATCAATTTAGTCAAAATAAAAAGATATCAGATAACTAATTATTATAATTGATACAAAGTGTTTATAGATAGACCATTAGAATGAATGAAAACAAATTGAAATCTATCCCTATTCCTCTAATAGACACTAGTTTATACTTGTGCCCATCGACCACTTCATCAAATGGTAGAAGCAGCCTCTTACAAAATCTATAAATCATCTCATGTGGTAAAATTTATCTGCACCAAAATAATTTTTAGGTACGGAGTCTCTCATGCACTAATTCATATAATGGCCGACACTCCAAAGAAAAGGGTTACAATTGCTTGATGAATTCAAAATTGAGCATCACAAATCATCTCCCTACAGACTCCAAACTAACGACACGGTCGAAGCAAAAAAAATGTGATTAGAATTATCAAAAAGATGACTAACACATACAAAAATTGACACGAAAAATGGTCATATGCCTTATGGGAATATCGTACAACCGCTCGAACTTTGACCGATGAACCTCCTTACTCATTGGTCTATGACATGAATGATGTACAACCAATCAAAATCGATATTCTCACTCTAAAAATACTCTTAGAAAGTCACGCCATTAAAGAATATAAATCAAATCTCGACATGATCAACTGATATTAATGGAAGACATGAGGTTAAATGCCTTGTGCAAAACCCAATTCTATCAAAGACTGAAATGATCACCCTAACATGATGATCATTTCACCTATGATCATAGGCACAATCATGGACTAATTGGATGAGAAAATATCGAATACAGACAAATGTCATTAATGACCTTTTGTCTTGAATTAGATCCACTTGATCATCCAACCGACTTTGGTATGCTATAAATATCTCCTTAACCAAGTGGAAGGCAAGGATGAGAATCATAAGCCTTCAATCCAATTTTCTCAAGCTTTTGAAAATTTTGAAATTTTTTGTAAGGCTCTAAGGCTCGTTTTTGGATTATCAAAAAGCTTCATAAAGAGTTCATGAGTGTTCTCCAACTCACTATAAGATTTCATTCATAATATAATTCAAGTTATAAATTTAAATTGAATCCATTTCAGTTCGATTAATTTTGAATATTGCTTAATTATCCGTTTTCTTAATTTGAATTTGATCCTATGATCATTTCAAAGTTTTCTGCTAAAATCAATTCGAATAAATCAAGATTAATAAAAAATACACAAATTTGATTTTGAAATTTCCTTACGATGAATTAAATTTTAAAAATCGAAAATCTAATTTTTCACCCAAGAACTGTTTGGATCGTATTGCACCCATTCCCGATTGATTATACATCGAGATGATGTTAAGAATGATCAATATGAGTAGACAAAGTTTCCCATTCCTTCAGATCGAAGGATGTAAGCTCCAAACAAAATCCCAAAACATATCGTTGGTGTTCTTGGCAACTGACAGAGGATTTTGCCTAGGTCTGGTTTTCGACCGAGAAAACCAGCCAGCGATAGAGAAAATCCGCGCCTCGACTGAGGATCCTCGCGAGTGAACGAGAAACAACCACCGCGTTGACCAGGTGCCCAAATCTGCTAACCCCTTGCCAAATTCAACCCATACTCGCATGTCCAACTGATTCACGACTCGGACACTTGCGTTAAGGAAGGTTTGTTTGAGACTTTTAATTTTAATTAATTTTTAACAAATACAAGTCCTAAATTATTTTTTTTATCCGAAAAAATTGAAAACGACTTTAAAATATTTTTAGATTATCCTCACAAGAAACATTTTAATAAAGGCCGGTTTGAATTTATTTTTAAATTCTAACACCTTAAACTGATATTTTTCATGTACCTTTCTCAATATTCTCGACATCAATCACAAATACTAACATTTAAATATTATTTTATAACTTTAAATGTAAGAAAACACATACATGTCTAGAATTTGAAAAATAAATGATTAAATAAAACGTAATAAAACCAAGTTTTCAAACAAATAGACAAAATTTTATGAACTAGCATGTATCCCGTACATTTGCACGAGTAATAATATAAAAAATTGTAAAAAAAATATTACGGTAAAAATGTGATAGCATTTTTTATTTTATTTTTAACCGTTTTAAGTTTATGGGCGGGTCAACCCACAATCCACCTCAAGTATCCATTCACTCTCACATTGCAGAACGATCTCTAAAATAATTCATACAGTTTGATTCCTCAACTCAATTAGTTTGACCTCTAGAGTTCATTTCTTCCTCATACTACGAGTGAAAAGAAAAATGTAAAGACTACAATTAAAGTAGCTCAGACGAGACTTATTATATATATATGAATTATGTCCCCTATCTCTATAAATATGACGGAATTCTTCCATTATTGCTCACTAATAATAATGAAATCTATAGCGCAGAGTCAAAAGAGAATTATGACCGATTAAAAACTATTGATGAACCACCGCGTTCATCAAATTTGGTGTTGAATTTAAAATATAAAGTGTTATTAGCCTAGTTGGTTAAAATATTATACTTATTTTTTTATGTTGCAAGTTCGAACCATACCTATAGCATTTTTAATTTTATTTTAAACCGTTTTAAGTGTATGAACGGGATAACCCACAATCCGACCCAAGTATCCATTAATATCACATATATATCCAAATTAACCACAGCTCTCGACCCGGCAATCCGAACACTTTAAAAATTAAGCATCATTATATATATATATTAGTTAGTTAAAAAGTTAAACTTATATTGTTAGAATGTCCGTCGTTCATCAAATTTGTTGTTAAATTTAAATTATAAAGTGTTATTAGTCTAGTTGGTTAAAGGGTTATACTTGTTTTGTTAGGTTGCAAGTTTGAACTATACCTATAACATTTTTAATTTTATTTTTAACCGTTTTAAGTTTATGGGCGGGTCAACCCAAAATCCCACCAAAACATCAATTTACTCTCACATATATATTCAAATTAACCACAGTTCTCGACCCGGCAATCCGGACACTTTAAAAATTAAGCATCATTATATATACATAGAGAGAGAGATTATAGACCGTTTTTTAACATACGCTTTAAAATTATATAGAGAGAGAGATTAGAGACCGTTTTTTAACAGACACTTTAAAATTTAAGCATCATTATATATATATATATATATATATATATATATATATATATATATATATATATATATATATATATATATATATATATATATATATATTAGAGATCGTTTTTTAACGGGTACGTAGGATATAGCGCGAAAGTCTCACCATAAATCAAACTCAACAAAATATTTGATAAAATTACGTTTATTCACGTATGCAAATATTTTTATAGATTTTAAATTAAAAATCAATTGACGACTCTTTAGTCAAATAAATAATCTTTAAAATTAATTCTTTAATTAATTTAAAATAAATATTTTTTTAATAAAATTGTATTTTGATTATTTTAAATTTAAAAGAGTGTTTAAATTTGATAAAAAAAATTAATTATTGTTAAAATTATTTTATAATGTTGGAATACATTTTTTATAAAAATTTTAAATAAAAGATTTTCAACACATAAATTGAGGCTAGATAAATTTTGAAATAAAACATTTTACAAAACTCACCTGGAACGAATGAATTTTCTTATGTTACAAATGTATGCACTTCTATTATCATACTCATTCTCATTTATCCTATCTATCCTGGTTTGTACTAAGCACACACAGCCCTTCGTGTATATTTTGGAAATGAACATAATCAATTAGTAACTTCAATTTTTAGAAGGAGTGGTCATGGGTTCCATTATAATATTTAATGTGATTAATTTAGAATAAAAATAATCAATTATTGTATATTTAATTAAATGACATAAACCGTTCATTACCAACTGTACTGAATGCAAACAAATGCAGTCATGTCACGAGTACAGACACATTTTCTTTTTATCCATTTGAATACATCAGCCAAATTAATGCAATTATTTGGAAACACAATAAAATATTTTAGCAAATCAATTTTTTCATTTAAATATAATCGTTTATGCAAAAATGATAAAACATTAAAGTAAAAATAAAATAAAAAAGAGAACAACAACAAGACTAGCAAAAACATGACACCAAAGAGTAACAAACATAAATGACACTTAAGTATCAATTCTAAAATTAATGTCCACATTATTCATTCCAAAAAATCATATTCTTCGATGAGATAGTTGGTGTCGTGGAAAAAATTAATGACATCTTAGAGCGATTCAAATGCGCAAAGAATCCAAAGATGTCGAAGATGACATGTTCTTTATGTAGTTCTTTTTTATTTTAATTCTCTTCATCTAATCTAAACGCCAAAAAGCAAAGAGCAAAGATGGATGTAATTTCCAAAGACATCATAATTCGTTGATGAAAAAATATATACCACTTCTAATCAGTCTCCTTAATGAAAAAAGTTATCATACTTGTTTCTAACATTTTAGTTAAATAGATTAATTTGGAGAACATAAGACCTGATAATTCACTCGTGGGGAATAACATCTCAATCTCCCATAATATTTTCATCTCAGATAATTTGAACCAACATTTGTCATGTGTCGTACTTCAATGAAGGAGTTTTTATTCCAGTCTGTCATTACAAAATTTTTAACACTCACATCAAAGAGGTGGTTCTCAATTTCTCTTCGTTAAAACTTTTCTCTACACATTACACAAACGGAGTCATGGTTAGTGGAATGTAAGTTGTAACAATGCAATTAACTTATCGTTCTCCACAACCACGTTTGGCTCTCAACTAGTAAAGTCATCAGAAAATCAATCCATTTTTTTCCACTTTGGTCTCTTTCCGATGACATCGACGTCGCTCTCAAATAGATGTGACGCTTACATTTCATTTATCCCTAACCTCTTCACCAAGTATTCAATTATACGACCGGTTGTCCAAGATGTTCTTCAACTTCATCAAAAAAAACTCAAATGTCCACTATAGTAAATGTATTTAATAATTTGTTGAAGTTATAAGTAATTGTTTAAATTGTCATTAACATGTTTATCGATATATGTTAAGTTGGTTCGTTGTAGGAAAAAATTACTATCTTGATTTTATCTTTTGGACATGCTACCTAGATTTAAATTTGTGTATTCTTGTTTTAATTTCATTCTTAATTATGATATTTAATTACTCTTTTCAAAAATAACTTCAAAATTGCATGAAAAATTGGTGCACAATCTTAAATAATTTTTTTTATTAAAGTTGATTAATTCAATTCAATATAAATTCAGAAAATATTATCTAGGGAAAACTAATTTTGCGTGAAAAAATAATTATGAAAGTTTAAAAAAAATTACATCTATTTAAAAGATCACAAAATAGATCAATACAACTAAGAGCAAAAAATCATAACTCACAAGTTGGGAAAACATCAAAATCACTCAAAATTCATGGTCCGGGTCTTAATCCGTTTTTCCTTCTTCATTTTGTATTGCAAAATCAAAGTAAAATGATAATTGTTCAAATTATGTAAAAAATATTGTTGTGATAGTAGTTATATTGAGAACCACCTATAATTAAAGGAGGGGATAATTACCGCCAATAATAATTTAAACTTCCATTCAATGATATTGACATGTTAATTAATTTTAAAAAAATCTAAATAATTCCACTCTTAAATAATGAAGTATATGATGTGACAATTAACCTTTAAAATATGATTCCATCCCGCGGACAAATGAAATGAAAGGGATAACGTACAGGAAAATTACTTTAAATCACTATATTATCCTAGACTTCTTAATTAAGACAAGAATAGGTTCAAACTACCCAAAAGTTCTAACATAAATTAACATTAAAGGCTAGGAATAAAGTTTTCCTTAATTGGGTAAATTAGTACGATCTTATATCTCATTTATTCAATTAAATCATTATAATTATAAATTGTATTTGTAACCTGTAATTTTTTAAATACTGATTTTTATCACTTAAATTATCATACTAAATTATGTGGAAAAATCAAGTCTAACAAATATAAATAAATGATTGACTAATGTCATGAGTATTTGAGATTGTATTTGAAGGTTAAACGCGGATCATTTAAAATTATTTTTATTGAGAAAAATTACTTACAATCTCTATTTGATTAATTATTTAGTTACAATTTGATTATATAGTTTTTTAAATGTATATATTGATATTCTTACTTCATTTTGGTCATGATTATGTTTTAAGTGACTTTGATGTGATATGAATTTTCGTAACAACCTTACATTAGAGGTTTTCTTCATGTTTTTGCCCCATTTTGTAATTTGTTCTTATATATATATATGTTATTATGTAGTTTTGGCGGTCAGTGTCACAACTACATTATAGTTTTTCTAATGATATTTTGAATATAATAATCTTTTTATTAAACTTCATTTTTTAAACAAATTAATAAAATCAGTTTAAAAACCTAGATCCAAATAATACATCTGCTTAATTATTTTATTTGTGAGAGTTCCATGATAAGCACCTACTTATAATAATATATATATGGTTTAATTTTGAAAGTGTACGAATTGTCGGGTCGAGAGTTGTGGTTAATTTGAATATATATGTGAGAGTAAATGGATACTTGGGTCGGATTCTATGTGACCCGTCCATAAACTTAAAATGGTTAAAAATAAAATTAAAAATGATATAGGTATGTTTCGAACTTGCAACCTAACAAAACAAGTACAACTCTTTAACCAACTAGGCTAATAATATTTTATATTTTAAATTCAACACCAAATTTGATGAATACGAGACGTTGTAACAATATAACTTCAACTTTTTAACTAACTAATATATATATATATATATAATGATGCTTAATTTTGAAAGTGTCCGGATTGCCGTGTCTAGAGTTGTGGTTAATTTGGATATATATGTGAGAGTAAATAGATACTTGAGTCGGATTCTGGGTTGACCCGCCCATAAACTTAAAACGGTTAAAAATAAAATTAAAAATGTTATAGGTATGTTTCGAACTCGCAACCTAACAAAATAAGTAAAACTCTTTAACCAACTAGGCTAATAACATTTTATATTTTAAATTTAACACCAAATTTGATGAACGCGGGACGTTGTAACAATATCTTCCTAGTTGAAATAAATTACTAACACCATCAAAATGAATTAACTAAAAATTAACAACTCATCAGCATTTGTGTAGCACTCAGACCTGAAAAAGTTTGAGATTCAATAAATTTTAACACAAACTGATTTTGCTTTCTCAAATGGGTGTAGGGGATGGCTCGGTCGAAAACCAGACCTAAGAAAAATCCTCGGTCGAATGCCTGGATTCCTCGGTCGGACGTTAAGAATACCGATTACAAGTAATTTTGAGATTTTGATTGGAGCTTCAGTCCTTCAATATGAAGGCATGGGAAACTTCATCTAATCCAATGATCATTTTTAACATCATCATGATGTATCAATATATCGGGAAGACATTCCATTTGATTCGAAAAGTTTTTTTGCAAAAAACGGGCAATTTTGATTTTGGTATATATAAGGAGTTTACCAATAGCGTCCTTATACATATTAAAATTAAATAGAGCCAAAACATAAACAATAGCTATCCGTTTTGATCAAATTAAGAACTAGATTTTTTCAAATTTTTGAAATTTTTAGATTTAAGAAAATGCGCTTAAAACTGATCGGGAATCATCCAAAACTACTCTTCACATCATTTAGAAGATGTTATGAAGCGTTTCAAACCATAATTCTTGAGCTAGAGCTAAAAAAATAAAACCAAATAGATTTTTAGATTTTTAAAAATCAAACTTGGGTGTTTTTGATTTAGCTCAATTCGTTCAAATTAAATTCAGCAAAAAACTTTGAAATAGTCTTAAGATCGAATCCAAATCAAAAAATAAATAAACAAGCAGTGTACATGACTGGTCAAACTAAAATGTAAAAAAATCAATTTGAATATGTAATTCGAATTACAATGCAAATTAATGTTTATTGTGGGTTGGAGAGCACATCTAAACTTTGTATGAAGCTTTAGGTTGATCTAGAAATAAACCTTAGAGCCTTACACAAAGTTTTCAAATTTTCAAAAGCTTGAGAAATTTTAATGGGGGATTTTGTGAAGTGTGGATTGGAAGCTTGATGTTGTGATCCTTGGATTCGTCTTGAACGGAGAAGGATATTTATAACCTCCCTAAGTCGGTTTTGGATACAAGTGGATCGAATTTCAGACAAAAGGTCATTAATTGTTTTTGTCTGTTCTTAGTCAACTTCATCATTTTAGGCAATGATCACAATGTTAGGGTGATCATTTTAGATTTTGAATCAGCCTATTTTGTTGAGTATCGATGGAGTTCCATTTTTGAAAAATTAAAGATTACGGCTTATCACTATCATGTTCATCGCGATGAAGAAAACGATCCAGGGTTGAAAATGGCATCGTTTGGGCTTATGCGCAAATGCCTAGGCGTTCCGTCCGTATTGATTGCTCTGTCTGCATTTGGGCTAACAACGTTGAGACGCGTGTTAGTTGATTCGGCGTCGCGCATAAGTGATTTCCTTCTATTGTAGCGGGCGACGCGATTTGCTGATGTCCGTTAGATTATGCTTAGGCGCTCAACTGATGGTTGTGTGGTCTACTGCAACCGTTCATTCTATTTTCGGCTGTACTGGATCACAACCGTTTTTTAGCCTTGAAACTTGTTTAAAATTGATTTTTCTTTACTTAGTTTGTTTTTATTTTCAACCTACAAAATATTTAAATAACATAAACATTTATTTTGTCTATTTATTTTATTTGTCGGTATATTTTTGGGGCTTTAAATAATTAATATGAGATTTAAATCAATTTATTTATTTTATTTATTTGAGTCTTTAAATTTAATTTGGGATAAAATGAGTATAACATTTATTTTAAATTATTTTATTTTTCGTAATCAAATTAATTGTTTAATCTTTGTTTGGCCTTAATTTTAATTATTTTAAATTTATTTAATCAAAACAATTATTTTAATATTTATAATTTTGTATCTAAAATTTTAATACTTATAATCTGAAACTATTATTTAACCTTAAAATAATTTTATAAAATTTAAGAATAACATAGACAAATCAATATTAAGTATACTATCCTACACTAAAAATATAAAATTCTACGTTTGAGGGAATCTTTTTATTATTCTTTTAAGAGAGAATAGAGTGGAAATGAAAACTCAACTTCTAGATTTACAGTTACTTCTTTTTTTATTATTAAAAATTCATTTATCATATTTTTTTTTAACTATCAATTTAGCAAATAATATATCCATATATTAAAATATTATTATTTTATTTTTATAATATTTAAATTTTAAATATTAAATGATATTACAATAATTTAAATAATTAAAAACTCATATATCTTATATTTTCAATGAACACATATTTTTTCAAAAAAACTCAATGAAACCTCAAATTAACCCAACACCAAACAAGCTTTAAATTGAGTTTGAATAAATAATAGTAATTTGAAATGGTTTGAGAAATCAAAGTCCTTTTCAAATAATGTAGCTCTTTCTAGAAAAGTAACTATTGCATCATCAATCATCTTTATTTTTTAAATTAATAATAATTTGATACAGATAGAAATACAATTTAGGCGGTGATCTTTCTGTGGTTACGTTAAAAACAAATTACAAGAAAATAAGGTTGACTTAAATAATTGCCTTGGACAATGTATATATCCACCCTTAAAGAATGAATGAATTTTGAAATTACCCTTAAAGTATGTATTTTGATAAATGTGACTTTTCAATCAAATTAATCTATATATTTTTCTTAAATTTTAATAAAACTTTAAACTACACTTCAAATTAAAAGTTTTTAATATAAATTAAATATTTAATATATTAAGTAAAATTTCTTACACTTTTATTATCTAAATAGGTTCAAATTAATATATATTAATTGCAATATTGATTTATTCTAATAATTAATAACTTATTTTTTAATTTATAAATTTATAAATTTAAAATGTAAAAATTTAATTAAATATATCTTATTATTTATCTCTTAACTACAATTTCCTAATTAATGTAAAGATTTAAAAAAGAAAAGTTTAATAATACAAATGACAATGATTTGATATTTCTTGAGTTATCTAAATATGACAAATATCATAATTCTAAGTAATTTTAAGAATGTATTAAAATAAAGGGTGAGTTTTAAAATTCAGTCATACTTAAAGGATTAATATATAAGTTAGACCAAATAAAATTAATATTTTAAAAAATAACGTTAATAACACGCGTTACACGCCTCCAATCTCTTTTTTTTTTCATTTTTTTATTTCAAGAGCATCATCTATGGTATGTATATAAATAAAACTATAAAACCACCATCTCTTCTAAAATTTTCAACATCAATAATATAACAAACAGCAAAACTATGATCGCCGTCGCCGCCGCAAAAACAAGCGGCGTGGTGGCGTTTTCCGATCTGAGCAATGATATTCTCGAAACCCACATCCTCACGCGCCTAGACGGACCTTCACTCGCGTCCATCAGCTCTTCTTCTTCACATCTCCACGCGCTCTCCACTGAAAACCGTCTCTGGACCGGTATATGTCACTCCACTTTTCCGTCCACCGCCGATTCTTCCCGTCTCCGCCGCCTCATCTCCACCTTTCCCGGCGGACCCAGGTCATTCTTCTCCTTAACTTGCCCTCTCCTATTTTCCGATTCCATACCCTCCAATTCAAACTCCCTGCTTCCGCCGGCGCCGGCGTTGATGTCGGAGCTGATCTCAGCTGTGGATATTCGCTATAGAAATCATCTTATATTTTCTAAAGTTCAAGAAATTGAAACGGAAAGCAATTGGTTCCGATGCTCTCCATTTAGACTCGACATGTTAGAACCGAAAGAGGGTGTTGTAACAAATGTACAATACCCAAAAAACGATGACTCCGTTTGTGAATCAATTATGGAAGAAATGAGATTGAGTTGGGTTTTGATAAATCCAAATCCTGGTTTACAACAGGCAGCGAATTTCTCGAGCTATAAACCTGTGTCGGTTGAGAAACACTGGCTGAGCGGTGAGATTAAGGTGAGATTTCCGTCGTTCCTCGCCGGTTCTTCGTCGGAGATGGTGCAGTGTGGGATTGTTGTGACATGTGGAGCATCGGAGGGTGGAGAATTGCAGGTTAGGGAGGTGACGTTGCAGGTAGAAGATATGGATGGAAGACATTTGAGCGGGAAGGAGAGTTTGGTAATTGTGCAAAGAGCTATGGAGGGTAAAAGGGGAAAAACGGTGGGAAAAGAAGAAGAAGGAAGGAAAAGGATGAAAGTGTACGAGGAAAAGAAGAGACAGAGGAGAGAGAGAAAGATGAGGATAGAAAGCACATTGGACATGTTGTGTGTTGCTTTCGGTGTTTCTTTGACGGTTTTAGCCTTGTTTTGGGCTTTTTCTTCTTTAGTATTTTCTTGTCGGTTTATAGAATAATTCCATCACAAAATATTTATGTAATTATTAAGATAAATGGATTTAATATTTGTTCTGCATTGGAATAAAATATGTTGTGGGGATCAAATGTCTATACTAAATTACAATTGTTTTTCAATTAGTTTATTTAAAAATAATATTTCATGATTATCATAATTATTTTTTAAAATTATTAAAGTAGATGTATTTTATATTTAAAGACTTAATTTTGGAATATGTACAAAGTTAAAAAAATAATATTCCATAAAATATATATTTATATTTGATAAGGTATTAATTCTTATTTATTTTAATTGTAAGTTATATTTAAGAAATTAACTAAAATTAATAAAAATAATTAATATAAATAATTGATGATTTTAAAATCAAATTATATGAAGAATTTATAAAATTAAAATTTTTAATAGAGTTCATCCAACAAGAATAATTTGTTTAAGGTCTCTACCAACTCATTTGAGTTCCTAAACCACGAGAAAGTATAATAAATCGAACATACCAATTAAATGGTGTCAGACAACATTTAAAATTATTCTTAGTTGATGATTAATAAATAACGTCGAAAAACTTTATTAAATGATAATAGATCTACGAATATGGCCTAAATAATAAAAATTCGTATAAATAATATCAAATAAGTAAACTATATTAATATTAAAATTTATATTTGTATATTTTAAAGTTAGATTTCACATCTACGTCGTTATAATCATTCATATATAATATATTTATTTTACACACACTTCTCTATCAACCATATTATTTTAATAGAAAGAATTATTTCTTTCTTTTGATTTTTTTATCTTTTATTATTTTAATAACAAAGTATTATTTATCTCTATTTAATTTTTTTAAAAATATTTTTTCTCTCTAATTTCTTTAATTTAACAATAACAAAGTTGTATATTTTTCAGTTTTTACAACACAAATATATTAATTAACTGATTATTTGTGTTTTAAAATTTTTGACACTTCAATAAAGTACCCCTCGAAAATTGAGTATCCGGTGAATAAATGATAATTATAAAAATATAGATACCCGTCAAGTTCTAGTGAAATAAAACTTGAACTCGATTATTGTCAACCGTACTCGACATTCTCTAGTATTAGAAAAATCAATCAAGTTCATTGGTCATTTTATATATATATATTCAACTTATTTGTTTTTACTAGGAGAAAAAAATATTATGGATGAGTATAAATATTTATATTAAATTAATGAGCAGAGAATTTTTAATTTTTTTATGACTCAATTAACGAAATTTGGCTTATTCACTTAGGCAAGGAAAATGTGGGTCCAATTGAACTTGATTCTGCCCTGAAGAACCGGGTACATGAGAGTAACATGAATTTGACCGGTTCCAACTAGTTGGTTACTCGGATCCCTTTTTTTATAAGCTCCGAGTTTTATTTATTTAGATTCTTCTTAATCCGTCTAATTCTTTTTATCAAACTAATAATTTAATATCTATTTTTACCTTTAAAAATGTTCTTTTTACCCATTTTAAAACTCATTTAATGTAATTTTTTATTTTAAAAAAACAAACTTTTAAAATTATATAACTTGACATCAACACTCAAATAAAATAACCAATCCTATATATGTATCTTTATAAAATAGATATAACCATTATTTTTCTTTTATTGAATCATCAACTCATACAAATTTAAGTGAATTAAAAATTAGACATTCAAAAAAAAAAAGTATAACATACAAATTATTTAAACTAGCATGATTTCCGTGCGATGTAAACGGATAAATTTATAAAAAAAAAATCAAAATTTCTATATTAAAATAATTTAATCACACTATATACTATATTAACGGTTTTCATATTTTGTATATATTCTTTCACATTTCCATTTTTATTAATATTTTGTGAAGTTATCTAATCTCAAATTTATTATAATTTTTCTTTATAGATTTTTTTTTTTAAAATACAACTAAAATAAAATAATACAAATATGGTCATTTATTCAAAAATTTAGTTTTTTTTGTTATATTAATTTAATTAAAAAAATTTAACGTGAATTATCACACTATCTTAAATTGGCGAAAATAATATTTAAGAAAAATATGTTGGTATTTTTTTTCTCTTTTGTACATAATTATTTCAGCTTCTCTCAAAAATTTCGAAACAGTTTATTATATAAAATATATGTGAAATGTCTATTAAAAAATAATATTGAACCATCTTTTTTATGTCAACATCATAAAACTCTTTTTTCAAAACTATATATATATATAATATATATTGGTTAAACAATATCATTAATTCAATTTTATAATATTTTGTATAAAAATATATATAATAATATTATAAATTAAATTAATAAATATTTATCAATTTTTTAAAACATATCAAAATATAGAGTTAAATATTTTATATTATTTATATATATATAATATATTTATTATATTTTTGTATTATATATATAAATAATTAAAATATTAATATTATTCATTAAAATACAATTTTATTTATAGTTTTCTTATAAAATATCTTATTAGGTTTTGTTATAGAAAAAAATTAATAATAATAAAAATTTAAATCTTTGGAGAAAGAGAATTATCGGGTTCCTCTTGATTTCAAATCATCGTCTTCTTTTGCTTCCCATTTTTCTTTAAATCAATATCGAATTTTTTCTTCTAGGTCTCTCTTATGTCGTCGTCGCCCTCCTTCATCGCGTCGTCGTTGCCCACCTCCATGTCTCGTGCTACTTATACCTAAGGAGAAATGAGAGTCAATTTAAGAAATACCTAGACCTAAGAAGAAAGGAGAGACGAATTTGATGAGAAATTCATATAAAATGTGTAAAAATAAAAAAAAATTATTTTCTTTTCTAAATCTACGGAGACAGAGAATACTCGTCTTCCTCTTGATTTCGAATCTTCGTCTTCATTTTCTTCTCATTTTTTTCAAATCAAGATCGAATATTTTCCTCTATGTCTCTCTTGTGTCATCGTCGCCCTCCTCCGTTGCATCATCGTCGCTCTTCTCCATCACGTCGGCGTCGCCCTCCTCCTCTACTCATGCTACATATACCTAAAGAGAAAGGAGTGTCGATTTAAGAAAGACCTAAACCTAATGAGAAAGGAGAGATAAATGTAACGCGAAAATTTAATAAACCGTGAGAATTTGATTAGAAAATCATATAAAATGTGTAAAAATAAAAAAATTAATTAATTTTAATTTGTTTTTAAAAAAAATTCAGAATCCACGGAGGTAGAGAAATCCTCGATTTCCTTTTAATTTTCAATCCTCGTATTCATTCGCTTCCCATTTTTTCTTCAAATCAATATCGAATATTTTTCTCTGGTCTTTCTTCCGTTGTCGACACCCACCTCCTAAGGAGAAAAGAGAGATAATTATACTGCGAGAATTTGATGAGAAATTCATATAAAATGTGTAAAATTTTGATAAATATCACCCTAAATTTTTTTTTAAACATTTTTATATATATTATCTTCGTTTACGTAGGGACTCAAACATGC
The DNA here is from genome assembly GCF_907164915.1 of Impatiens glandulifera. Lineage (NCBI taxonomy): Eukaryota > Viridiplantae > Streptophyta > Magnoliopsida > Ericales > Balsaminaceae > Impatiens > Impatiens glandulifera. Next base: position 2,399,746 of record NC_061866.1, read on the forward strand.
CATCTTACCCTTACTTTTGGTCTTCCCCATCAATCACAAATTCACATACGCATTTATGTAGAGACTCACACATGTCATCTTACCCTTACTTTTGGCCTTTCCCATTAATCACAAATTCACATAGGGACTCACACATGCCATCCACATCGACCACAAATTCACCCACTATGTAGGGACTCACACATGCTATTCACATCGATCACAAATTCACCCACTCATACCAACATGTCTCTAATATGAAATGTGAACACTCTAATCATTAGACCACTTGTGTTTTTTGAATTTAATTTAAAATTTTATGTATGTATAAATATTTAATCCTTGTCAATTAATAATAGATAAAATATATAATAAATAAAAGAAAACTAATTAATTAATTATATAAATAATAAATATGTGAACACTTTAACCATTACCACTTGTATTTTTTAAACTGAACTTAAAATTTTATGTATGTATAAATATTTAATCCTTGTTAATTAATAATAGATAAAATATATAATGAATAAAAGAAAATTAATTAATTAATTATATAAATAATAAATATGTGAATACTCTAATCATTACCACTTGTATTTTTTAAATTGAATTTAAAATAATTAATTAAGTATATAAATAATAAATATGCATAGAAGGATAATAGGAAAAAAAAATATTTATATAAAATTAATGATAAAATATATTATATATAGATTTTAGGAGAGAGAAACGTTTAATATTAATTTTTTAATAAAATAAAATATTTATAATTTTTATTTTATGAAAAAAATTATAAAAATGATGTGTAAGAAAATATATATATATATATATATATATATATATATAAATGAGGAAAAAAATAAAAAATAAATTAATTATTAGTGTTACAAAACCTAAATTAATTAGGAAGGTATATTATGAATATGAGAAATAAATGAATATAAAAGTAAAATTTGTAATTTTATTTTAAGTTTAATAAATTATTTAAACGTTATTATATATTATATATATAGTATTATTATTATGTATATTATAAATATATATATATAATATTAAATATAAGTTTATATAAAATTAATGAAGAAAGATAATATGTATAATTAGGAAAGAAAAATTAGTAAAATAAAATAAAAATTAATTAGAAAAGGTAAATTAATAATTATAGTATGAGAGATAAATTAGTAATTATGAATATGTAATTATGACAAGAGAGAGAAACAGTTATAAAATATAATAAACCTATGTGATATGTAGTGAGAGCGTAGATATCACCCTACATTTTATTTCTTAAGCATCATTATATATATATATCTAAAACGTACCTTTCAAAATTTGCATTATAAGTAAAGAAATTAACCATTAACATGACTAAATTGTTTCATTTATTTTAATTGTCATATTCAATTTTAACCAAAACAAAAATTATATCTAACCAGAAAATAAGACTAATACTCTACTCGAATTAATCTATAAAATAATTAAATGAATACAAAATACTCAAAATATATAGATTCCTTAGCATCTTCATTTTTTTCATCCTTTACTCACAAATAATTATATAAATGCAAAATAAATCTTCTCCAAAATATATCAAATTCTTAAAATCTTAACTTTCAATCATCTCCGCAACGTCATTTACATCTGTAATTTGCAGAAATCTCTTATCCCAGAAATATTCGAGATTCGATTATTTCAACATCGGTTTGCGTGTAAGAAATCTTTTTGATAAAATATTATTTAAAATATTTAATACTTTAATATTTAAAATTAATTATAACAATAATCATTTTTACAATCAATTTTAAATAATCTTTTAGATTTAAAATAATTAAATCAAATTTTGATCAAAAGAAAATTGTATTAATAAAAAATAATTAATTTAAAAGATTGTTTATTTGATGAAAGAATCGCCAATTGATTTTAATTTAAAATGAACAAAAGATCTGTATATGTGTATAAACGTAGTTTTACCAAAGATTCGATTGAGTTCGATGTCGGTGATATTCGAGAAAAGGTTTTTGCAATATATTGTTTCTACTTTATAAAATCTTGGCTTTTTGAAAAATTGATTTTATTACGTTTTATTTATCAATTAGTTTTCAAATTTTAAACATGCACAGATTTTTCTTGAATTTAAAATTATAAAATAATATTTAAATGCTAGTACATGTGATTGATGTCGATAGTTATTGAGGAAAGTACATGAAAAATATCAATTTAAGGCATTCAAATTTAAAAATAAATTCAAACAGGTCTATATCAAAATATTTTGAAATTATTTTCTAATATTTTTTTTCAGAATTTTAGAAAATATTTTGAGATTCTAATTTAAAATAAAATTTAAAATTACAATCTCAAACAAATAGGCCCTAAGACCGGTCCTCAATCGCGGGTGTTAATCCCTTGGTCGCAAGCGCTGGCCCCTTGGTTAAATGTGGGGATCCCCGGTCGAGGTTAGGATTCCTCGGTTGAGGCTAAGATTCATCGGTCGAAAACCACATCAAAAATCAAGCACAGACTAAATTCCCTCGGTCAGATGCCAAGATTTCTCAATCGGTACGAGATTTCTCAGTTGGGGCTAGAATTTCTCGGTCGGGTGCAAGGGAGGGTTCGATTTTCTCAACCAGAAATCGAACTCAATTGAATTCCTTAGTCGGACGCCAAGAACGCCAAACTACAGGTTTGGTGATTTTTATTGAAGCCTCCATTCTTCTATCTAAATTAAGGGATGGAGAGCTTCATCTGACCTCAATGATCGTTTATAACATCATCCTGATGCATTATTTGATTAGGATGATGTTTCATTCGATTCGAATAATTCTTGAACAAAAATCGGAATTTTGATTTTAAAGGTTTGATTGGGTATAAAGAATTTACTAATACTTATTCATGTTATAATTAAATAAAACCAAAATATAAACACTGACTATTCATTTTAATCAATATAAGAATTGAAATTTTTATTATTATAAAAAAATATTTTTTATAAAAATTTTGATTTTTAATCAAACATGATCGGGATTACTTGGAGTTGATCTGAATATACTCCTAACACGATTAGAAGTTGATCTGAACATACTCCTAACACGTCTAGAAACATGCTAGGAAGGTTTTGGGTTATTGTTCTTGAGTTAACATAAATCCGATTTTGAAAATTTTCAAAATCAAATTTTGGGTTATCGGCCTCTAGTGCTTACGACTCTACAACGATCTGCCGGTTCTCGACACATTCATAAATGAAGTGGAACCGAGTGTCGATGTGTTTGTTGCGTCCATGAAACATTGTATTCTTCATTAATGTTATTATGGACTTATTGTCGACATAAAGGGTTACCGGCCTCGGCTCGCATCTGAGCACCTCGCTTAACAAGTTTCTTAGCCAAAGTCCTTGATACGACGCTGCAGTAGCTGTCATAAACTCCACCTCACATGAAGATAAAGCAATAGTTTGCCGCTTCTAAGATTGTCAAATGGTCAGGTTCCCGTTAAGATAAAACACCATCCCTTTAGTGCTTTTTCTATCGTCTATGTCACCAGCTAGGACGTTGTCAGTAAAACCAATGAGTTCTTCAGCTTCTCGTCCTCTTCTTAACTGAATCACATAGCTCGTCGTTCCCTTCACATAAGGAAGAATGTGTTTTACTACTTGTTGGTATAGAGTGGTAGGATCCTCCATGTGTCGACTCACTATGCCAACTATATAAGAGATATCGTGTCGAGTGTGCATCAAGTACCCGAGAGACCCGATGATATGCTTATACTACTTTAGATTCATTAAGCTTCCTTCCACATCCTTTCCGAGCTACAACTTTACTTTCATCGGATACTTGCTCGAGTTGCAATTCTCCATTGCAAACTGTTTCAACACCTTCTTCGCATACGCTTCCTACTTCACCTCGATGTTATCTTTCTTCTGGTCCACTTCAATACCAAGATAGTACGAGAGTATCCCAAAATCACTCATCTCGAACTCCTTAATCATCTGTTTTTAACTCCTCAACACCCTTGACGCTTGATCCTATCACGATCAAGTCGTCGATGTATACGCCAAAAATGAGTACTTCTCCATTGTTTCTTGTGTACACAACTTGCTCTTGAGAACATTTCACGAAGCCGAGACTCGTCATTCTTTTGTTGAGGCAAGTGTTCCACGCCCTTAATGCTTGACGTAGTCCATAAAGAGTCTTGTATAACTTGTACACTTTGTGTTCTTGATTCTTGATGATAAAGCCTTTAGGTTAAGCGATATAGAATTTTTCTTCGATATCACTATTTAGAAATGCTGATTTGACATCCAAGTGGTGAATCTCCCATCCACGGTGAGCTACGATGGCAAGAATTAGCCTAACTATGTCAAGTTCGCTACCGGTGTAAAGGTCTCCTCAAAATTAACATCTTACTTCTACACATAGCCTTTCGCTATCAATTTCTCTTTATGCTTGAGGATGTTACCTTCAACATCTCTTTACAACTTGAAAACTCACTTTAACCCGATGATCTTGTGACCGGGTGGTAAGTCGGTGAGCTCCCGTGTCTTGTTTTTCTTAATGGACTCGAGATCTTTCTTCATGCCTCATTCCACGACTCTTCGGTTGTTGCCTTGTGATATATTGTTGGCTCGTCGGTGGTGAGCAACAAAAATTCATCAAGATCCATCTCTACTAGTGGTGCTTCCGCATAGACATCTCGTAGGATTCCGAACTCTACGGAATTTTGTACGAGCTTATTGTTGTCGTTACACCACTCCCACTTCTTCTCCTACTCAAACACAGAATTTATAGTCACACGGATTTTCCCACAATCTGGATCAATAAACTTGTGTGCCTTGCTTCTGTCATCGAACTTCACATTTTTTTTGATCTTCTAGCTGATCTCATTGAGCTTCTCTCGATGGCTCATCATATGATTTCTTGCTCCATTGTCAAGGTACCACACGTCTATGTGATTATACTCATCGCCACTTGCGAAGAGGTTCTTCATGACTTTCTCTTCATTGAGAAACACCACATTTGATTCCTCCTTGGATGGTTCTTGCACGAAATTTTCAAGGTTTGTTTCATCGTCTCTAGAAAAAGAAGTTGTCACTCCCTTAGTAAACATTAATACTGGCTCCTCGTCATAAAAGTTAGTGAGGTTTTCCTCATCGTCTTTGGGCAAAGCATTCGTCACTACCTCAACAAACATTAATGGTGGCTCCTCATCTTAGAAGCTAGTGAGGTTTGCCTCATCGTCAAACATTTTGTTAGGGCACTAAGACGCGTAGTGCCCATACTTTTGACAAGTGTAACACTTCAATGTGCTATTGTCTTTGCGGGGCTTGGTGTCTTTTTATCGGGGTGAGCTTTCTGCACGATGTCACCCTTTTCCTTGCCCTTTGTCACGACCTCGGTTATCTCCACCGTTGTCATTGCGACTCGACGATCTAAAAGAAAAATTGGCCTCTCTATTTTTCTTTATTAAGGAAATCCATTCATCATGTGTGAGTAATAGGTGCTCCTCCTCTTGGTCTCCGTAGACGCAAAGTCTCTCCACGTGGACTTTGAGACGACTAACGATCTCCTCGACGATCATATTCTTGAGGTCACCAAATTACTCGATCGTTGTAACGATTTGCATGTATGTTTGTGGTACGACTCTAAGAAACTTCTTGACGACGGAGATCTCCTCTACCTTCTCTCCCAACGAGCGGATACCAATGTCAATGTCATGGAGAAATCATCCACCGATTCTCCATTCTTCATGCGAATCACCTCGAATTATGTCTTCAAGGTTTACACTTTTTCCTCCTTGACTCTCTCAACTCCAACATGCACGATCTTTAGAGTCTCCCACGCTAGTTTGGCATAATCCTTCTTGGCCACCATGAAAAGGACGTCCTTGGGAAGCGCGTGATAGATGGAGGCAAGAGCCATTCTATCATTCCGTTCATCGACCTCGTCGAGCATCACAGCTTCCCACACTCCTTGTGCATGTAAGTATACCCACATCTTCAACGTCCACACTGAGTAGTTACTCTTTGTGAGTAACGGATAGGAGAGCGTCACAATCCCTTATCTTCTGATCTTCATTGTCGTCGCATCTCTTGTTGATCTTGTCGGCGACATGTTATTTAGATAGGCTCCAGTACCAAATATTGGTTCCGATTATCGGATCTTTTAAGAACAGTTATAAAGAAAGAAGATTAGAAAAACTGAGTGTTATATATCAACCTTTATAAACAACCCTTATGAATGAGTAAATTAGCCTAGAAACCCTAAATTACTTATAGGTACTAGC